>NW_006408872.1:1481832-1500445 GCF_000296735.1 Chrysochloris asiatica | reverse complement strand
ATGTCCAATCTAGGGACTAAGCCCTAAGGAGAGGACACGTCTGAACTCCAGTCACAGCAAAAGAATTCATAAGAGTGCCATCGTAAAAAAAAAAAAAAAAAAAAAGAGTAAGTAAAAGAAAAGTTTTTGTTCAAGAATTTGGTAGCTAAAAAGACTTAAAAATAGACATCAACTCAAACTCCAGGGAAAAACTGAAGATTTATCAAAATATTAAACAGACAATTCAAAAAATAACTGATGATGCTAAGGAAATTAACTTGAAAAAAATAATGTAAAATATATCAAAACCAGAACAAAACCCAAAATCAAATCCACCGCCATCAAGTTGATTCCGACTCAAGTAACTCCATAGGACAGAGTACAACTGCTCCATAGGGTTTCTGAGACTTATCTTTATGGGAGCAAAGTGACTGGTGGGTTTGAACCACTGACCTTGTGGTTAGCAGCCCAATGCTTAAGCCACTGTACCACCAGGGATCCTAACACCAGAAGAGAAAACACACGCAAAAACATGGTAGGAAAAATCCATAGTAAAAAATGCATGCTATTCACTACTTATATAATAATGTTTCTCATATGCACCTCCTCCCTCAACATTTACTTGCTGAGGGTTTACATGTACCAACACTGTTCATTCTAGGGTTTTATAAGTATTGATTGCATTAAGAATGAAATCTCACCTCTAGATCAGAGATTTGTACAGTTCTCATGTCCAACTGTAATATAGTACATGGTTCAGAGAGGCAGTCTTCTGGATTCAAAAGGTGATTATACTTGGGCTTTGAAAAAAATTCCTTAATTGCTAAAGATCTGAGAAAAAGATCAAAGTCATCGTCAAAGTCATTACAAACATCGTTGGTTTGGAACACCCATGTACAACCACTGTGGTAGCAGGAATTCTAAATCACTTCAGTGAGTGCGACAGTGAGGGCCAGCTCTCTCTATTCATTCCCTGACAGAGTCCAGGGGCATCATGCAGCCTCTAGAGTCAGGCTACTTCCCTTCAGGGATCTAAACACAAGGAAACCAGCAGTCAAATATATAAGCCAGGATACTAAATGAAAAGGATAAGATAGATAGAACTCACAACTATGCTTTCAGTAGCAAGAAGAAAATATTTTATATTTGATGCCAAGTGGGTAAATAAAAGCTTTGGACTTTATAACTAATATATATATAGTTGGAGCTCTGGTAGCATAGTGGTTACGAATCGGGCTGCGAACCTTAAGGTCAGCAGTTCGAAACTACCAGCCGCTCTGCGGGAGAAAGATGAGGCTTTCTACTCCCGTAAAGATTTACACCCTTGGAAACCCTGTACAGGGTTGCTATGGGTCGGAATCGACTCAACGGCACTTCACAATCACAAAAATATATATATTAGTTATATTTATAACTTATTTATAAGCCAGGAGAGAGGGGAAAGAAACCCACCTTAATTTTAGAATCTAAGAGGGTAAATCAAACAGTATTGCTACTAGAGTTTCACTTCATACAAGCACAGGTTCATTCCATACAAAACATCTTTAAACATGTGGTTGGCTGCAGACAAATTCTCAGTAATAACCTTGTTTTAGTCTCATTGTTGTTGTTGTTAAGTGCCATCAAGTTGGTTCCAACCCATAGCAACCCTGTATAAGGGTTTCCGAGAAGCAGCTGGTGAACTTGAACTGCTGACCTGGCAGTTCAAAGTGACTTTGCAGTCCAGCACATCAACCCAGAGCGCCACACCAGGACTCCTTTAGTCTCATTGGTGGTGGTGGTGGTTATGTGCCGTGGAATTAGTTTCTGACTCATAGCGACCCTGTACAGGGTTTCCAAGGCTGTAAATCTTTATGGGAGCAGAAAGCCTCACCTTTCTACCACGGAACACTGTTGTTGTTGTTGTTGTTGTTAAGTGCCATGGAGTCGATTCCAACCCATAGCGACCCTGTACAGGGTTTCCGAGGAGCAGCTGGTGAGCTTGAACCACTGACCTTACAACTCAAATGGCTTTGCAGTCTGGCACATTAACCCATAGCGCCACATCAGGACTCCCACAGAACATTTGGGGGTCTTAAAAAAAGGTTCGATTAAAACAACAGTTTCTGAGGGGACTTACTGGGCCAGGTAAATTCAAGGCAGGTAGGTCATCTTAGAAGGTAATGTAACTGTTTTTTGAGATTCCATAGAGGTAATTTTGATAGATTAGGGGTCTTAATAGGATGAAGCTTTTTAAGAAAGAAAAAAAAAACAACACTGAAAACTGCACTAGTGTGAAAAAGG
Source organism: Chrysochloris asiatica (assembly GCF_000296735.1). Classification (NCBI taxonomy): domain Eukaryota; kingdom Metazoa; phylum Chordata; class Mammalia; order Afrosoricida; family Chrysochloridae; genus Chrysochloris; species Chrysochloris asiatica. The sequence goes on along the minus strand of NW_006408872.1, from coordinate 1,498,183 downwards.
CCAGGGAATCTGCACCAAGAAATTTTTTTCCATCGTGGCAATGCACCTCGGAGGGTGGCAAAGGCTGTCTTGTCAGAATCTCACTGGGAAACCTTACCCCATAAACTCTTCACAGCCTTGATCTTGCTCCTCCATACTTTTTTTTTGTTCCCCAAACTCAAAGAACAAACATTTGAAAGGAATTTAATTTGAGTCCTACGAGGATACCCAAACTGTCATTTTGACATGATGTAAATCAAAGAGTGGAGAATTCTTTGGAAAAGGATTAGGGAGATGGAAACACAACCTTCAGAAGTGTACTATATCTAGGAGGAGGACAAGGCAAGAATTAACAACTTCACATTTGCATATTTTTGTTTAATAAAGATTTCTATGGTTTTGTAGTAAGAGTTTTTGACATCTTGTACTTTACTTCAAACTACCTTTAGTGAATCTTACACTACACAGCAAATAACAAGGATATTCCTGTCCTAGGTTACTCAAGAATAAATGTAACGAATCAAGTCAGTTCTGACTCATAGCGACTCTGAAAGAAAAAAGAAGAAAAGTAAAAATGTAAAGGACTAAAGTCATTCACTTGAACTACAGAAAATCCCTACAGCCTTCTACACCACTGCCCATAGGCTCTCCTAATTCACTCCCACTGTGAGCGTGACAGAAATACCAACCATATTCCACAAACTGGGCCAGCCATCAACTTCAGAAATAGCATATAAAAGTAAATATTTTAATAAAGACTTCTTTATACAAGGGCACTTCAAAAAGCTGTGGAAAATTCAAATGAAAAGATACTGGAATTCTTCCACAAACTTTTTGAAATCCTCTTGTGTGTATTTATGGTGGAATGATAGCTAGTCTAATGATTTGTAACAGATTTATAAGAAATTTAAATAAAGTATAAAGAAAAAACTTAAAATCCCACACAACCTGTATTTTTCTTAATCTTGAAAAATCTTTAGCATTTCATGATGGTTAAGAATGTGTGTCAATTTAGTTATGCCATGACTGCATGGTTTGGCAGGCATTATGCGTGATCCTCCATTCTGTGATCTGATGTGAACAGTCATCAGTTGAAAGGGAAAGTTCTATACATCTAAAATATTCATATATGGATGTTCTGGCAAAGCACACTGTCTCCACCCTGCATTTTCAACTTGTCATCATCTGACCTCCAGTTGTTGGGGTGTGAGCTAGCAGCCTGCCGTCTCAACTGCTAATCAGGGATTTGTCAGCTGCTGCAGCCACGTAAGTCAAGAAAAGCCTCCAACCGGATACATGACTCACGGATTTGCCACTTGCCAGCCTCCACAACTTCATGAGCCATTTCCTTGAAATAAATCTCTTTATTTATATATTTTATATATTCATTTCACTGGTTTTGCTTCTCTGGAGAACCCAGCCGAAAACAGTCCATATGTTGAATAGGTTTCAGTGGAACTTCCAGACTAAGACAGACCTAGGGAGAAAGGACTTGGCTATGTACTTCTGAAAATTAATCAATAAAAACCCTATGGATCACAACAGAACACTGATACAGTGCTGGAAGATGAGTCCCAAGATTGGAAGGCATTCAAAATACTGAGTGGCCACAACAATGGGCTTGAGCAGACCAATGATGGGCTGTGCCCAGGCAATGTTTTCTTGTGTTGTACGTAGGGTCACCATGAATTAGAGCCAATTCAGCAGCAACTGACAACAATAGCAACAAAGTTTCTTAAGCGGACTGTAGCAGTTTACTAAAGGCAGTGTGCAAGTACGTTTGTTTGCTATACAAATATATTAAAAAGAGAGATTTCTTTGAAGGAAATGGCTCTCATAGTTGTGGAGGCTGGCAAGTCTCAAATCCATGGATCAGACATAAGACCAGAAGTTTCTCCTGACTCATGTGGTAGCAGAGACTGACAAATCCAAAACTGACATGTCAGACAGCACAGAGGTCAGATGACGACAAGTCTAATGAAGGATGGAGACAGGGTGAGCTTTTCCAGAACATCCATACTCATTGGTTTCAGCCGCACCCCAAGAAAATCCCTTTTCAACTGATTGGCTGCTTTTATCAGACCACAAAATGGATGATTATTACATAAAATTTGTCATGACAGTCAAAGTCATGGTCTGGTTAAGTTCACAAATAACTTTATTCAATACATATTTTGATATATTTACTCATTTATTTATCCACATTTATTGTTGTCGTTAGGTGCCGTCAAGTCTCTTTTGACATATAGCGACCCTATGCACCACAGAAGGAAACACTGCCAGGTCCTGCAACTTCTTCATGATCATTGTTACGCTTGAGCCAATTGCTGCTGCCACTGTGCCAATCCATCTTGCTGGGATTCTTCCTATTTTTTGCTAACCCTCCACTTTACCAAGCATGCATGCTGTTCTTCTTCAGGGGAAAGTGTCCCTACCCTGGCTTCTAAGGAACATTTTGGCTGTATGTCTTCCAATACAGATTTGTTTGTTCTTCTGGCAGTCAATGGTACTTTTAACATTCTTCTCCAACACCACAGCTCAAATGTATCAATTCTTCTATAGTCTTCCTTATTCACTGTCCAACTTTCACATGCATATGAGGCTACTACTGAAGATACCATAGCTTGGGTCAGGCATACCTTAGTCCTCAAACTGACACCTTTGTTCTTGAACACTTTAAAGAGGTCCTGTGCAGTAGATTTGCCTAATGCAATCTGTCATTTGATTTCTTGACTCCTGTTTCCTGTACTGATAGTAAATCCAAGCAAAATGAGTCTCAGATAACTTCAATCTTTTCTCCATATAACATGATGCTATATGATACAGAGGTGAGGATTTTGTTTTCTTTGCATTAAGGTATAACCCATACTGAAGGCTGTGGTCTATGATCTTCATCAGTAAGTATTTTAAGTCCTCTTAACTTTCAGAAAGCAAGGTTGTATCATCTGCATATCACAGGTTATTAATAGTCCTCCTCCAATCCTGATGCTACCTTCTTCTTCATGTAATCCAGTTTTTCTAATTATTTGCTCAGCATGCATACTGAATAAGCATGGTGAGAGGATGCAACCTTGGCACATATATTTCCTGATTTTAAACCATTCAGTGTTTCCTTATTCTGTTTGAATGACTATCTTTTGGTCTATATACAGGTTCTTCGTGAGCACAATTAGTGTTCTAGAATGCCTATTCTTCATAATGTTACCTGTAGCTTGTTATGATTCACACAGTTGAAAGCCTTTCTAAAGCACAGGTAAACATCTTTCTGGTATTCTCTATTTTCAGCAAAAATTCAACAGATGTCAGCAATGATATCCCTTGTTTCATATCCTCATCTGAATCCAGCTTGAACCTCTGGTAGTTTAAAAATTAATCTCTAATTTAAGAGTGCTACTTGATGACAACACATCTTAGAAATCAATTAGAAAAAGATAAATATACAAATGAAGCTACAAGCATGTGACAGGAACAGGCAAGTCACAAATAAATCCATAATATTATATTTATCCAATAATCAACCCATAATTTTATAATTTTTAAATTAATTTAAAAATTAATTTTTAAAAATTAATTTCTGCTGATTTCACACCGTTTTTATGAAGTCCTGTTTTTCTTCTGCTTCAGATTTCCTCTCAACCTAAGATCTGGTACAGAGGTGTCCATGTATTTTTACAGTTGCTGTTGTAGTTGCTGCTTTAACACAAACTCTTAAATCCATGTAGAAAATAATTTTTCCAAAGAGTTAATTAACTCTTCTGGATAATTTGCTGGTTCATCCCTTACTCCCTCCTGTCGTGTAATACCACCTTTTCATCAACTAACAAATTCTCTTTATTCTGTGCCTTTAATCGTGTTCGACCCATCTGTCCATCTTGTCAGAGTAACAGTGTTTTAATGACTGTAGTTTTTACAAGAGATTTTAATACCTAGTTGTATAAGTTGTTGTTGTTAAGTGCTATTGAGTCGATTCTGACCCATAGCGACCCTGTATAGGGTTTCCACGGAGTGGCTGGTAAGCTTGAACTGCCAACCTTGCAGTTCAAACGACTCTGCAGTCTGACGCATTAGCCCGGTTGTATAAGTACCTCCTCGTTATTCTTATTTCCAGAAATTTCTCAGCCATGCTCACTTATATTTTTGTTTCCAGATGAATGACAGAATCACGTTGTAGGGTACTTTGCCCTCTATTCACTTTTAGTTAAGATTGCAACAAGTAATGGGGGATAATTTCATCTTGTTGTATTACTGTTTTCTCTTTTCTTTTTCACTGAAACCATTAAAGGCCAGAGATTCAACCTTGCCACTAACTCCATCAAGAGACCACACGTGCCTCACAGTGTTAACTGAGAGTTTTTCTTCTTTCTGGAAAGTGGGGCACTTCCCTGATTCCCAGGCTGATGGTGGGCTTGTCCTACCCAATTTCCATGACTATCTCAGAAGGACAACATGTGGAATATGAAGGCCTTTATCAGGAAGTCTTTTCATTAGTAAAAATCTGAAGCACAACTCTATAAAAGGTGTCCACATGCTAAAAACCAGAAAATCAACTATCTTTGAGCATTGTTTTGTAAAATGCCAGGAATGACATTCTTATTCTCATTAAAACTGTACAGCCCTTAGTGGGAGCACATATTTGTGTTGTTTAATGACCCACACATTTTCTAAAGGCCTAGTTCATAAATACAACCTATTTTTCATAATATATCTGAGAACTTTGTTATTGTTAGATGCTGTGAAGTCAACTCCAACTCATAGCAAGCAACATCATACACAACACAACGAAGCATCCTGGTTCTGTACCATCCTCACAATTTTTGTTGTTAAGTGCTGTCAAGTCAGTTCCGACCCACTGCAACCCTGCGTAGGGTTTCCGAGGAGCAGCTGGTGAGCGTGAACCTCTGACCTTGTGGTTCAAACCAACTTTGCAGTTCAATGCATTAACCCACAGCGCCATACCAGTGCTCCAATCACAACTGTTTTTAGAGACAACAAACATTCTACCTATATTCTAAAAGACATTTCAACTCCCATCATGTCTGTTAGTAGAGCAAAGGCATTAAAGACGAATGTGAAAACTTCTGAAACACATGGATTAGCCTCTACAATGAAGTATAGCTATTCTGTCAGAGATGTCTGCTATCTTCACAGTTGCTTCCCAACTTTCTCACCCCTCACCGTATCTTTCTGGATTAAAAAGGGATGGTAAGAGCGTGGGGATCCCTGGACTCCCTCAGAAATAATAATCTCTCACCCATCAGGAGAAGAGCAAGAGGCAAAAGAAGAGAATACGGGCAGAGCAGGAAAATCTCAGCAAAACTCTAGTCATTCTGGGTTACTAAGTGCACAAGGAACTATTTTCCTAAACGGAAAACGATATTTTCCACAGAGGAAAACAAGACTGACTACCTGTGAGAAAAGGGCACAACAGCCAGACCCACCCCCACAGACCCTACCTGCACAGCACTTACATCTTCCTTTTAGTAGTCAGGGATTTAGAACCCACTCACCTGCAGGACAGGCCTAGACACCAAGTCCTGCTGGCCCAGGAATGTTCTAGAAAGCTGTGAAATGCCATTTGTTCCTGACTCACTCATGGGACTTACTTCAGTGCGCTCAGGTTGAACTCGTAGGCATTGTCCCAGAAGAGGACCTTGCTGTGGTAGTCCCTGTCAGCACTGCAGGGCACGAGGTGCAGCGCAGCTGTGGTCGGCCAGATGACCCCGTCCTCCTTCAGCCACGTGTCCCGAGCATACAGGATGGACTCGATCATGAACTCAAACTGAATGAGGAGGGAGGAGACACAGAAAATTCCACAGCTGAGGCTGTGAGTCTGCATGAGAACTTTCTTTGCTCAGTTCTGTCTGAAGGCTGAAGGCTCTCACAAGTTTCAGTGCAAAAGCACTTCAGTCAGGTGAGTGCTGGCCAGAACCACACAATAAAGCACTACTGTATGTAAAGAATCTATTTTACACCCACACATTAATGCCATCAGAATCAAAACTGGACTACCCTAATGGTCAGGGGAAATCTGCATGCCCCCCACCTCAGCCACTTAGGAGCCGGTCACTACTGTACTTTGAAAGAGCCCATGTGTTTTAGCTGTTACAGGGATTTAACTAATAAATGGAACATTTTGGTTTAGGTACTCTCAAAATTTTACACCTTTTAAATTGACTGAAATTTTCTCCTTAACACTATGAGCTGTCAGACCAGAAGGAACAGGGATGCTCCGTGGTATTTGGTTAGAAGGGGTCTAAAAAGCCACAGGAAAAGGAGTGAGGACCCACCCCCTCCCCACCCCCACATCCACTCATCCAGTCAGCCTGTCTGCAAGAAATAATGAAATTTTAGAGGATTACCATCAACTTTACATTCATCTGTACATTATCCCATCCCCTAGTTTTAAATGCAAATGTAAGAACATTTGTATGTAGAATCATGGTCATTGGGTCCAACACCTTGATCTTGGACTTGCAGCCTCCAGAAGTATGAAAGAGTAAGCTTCTATTCTTATAAACCACTCAGTCTGTGGCATTTTGTTACAACAGCCACAGGACACAAACACAGGGTGGTCTCTACTATGGTACCATCCCCTACCTTGTCCTCACACTCATCTGCCAGGACAACCATGCCCACCAGTGTGCTCCCTTAGTGCCCTCACATCCTCGGTCCTGCTCCCCTGCAACATTCCCAGCTCCAGATGAATCTGACTCTGTGGTCTCACCAGTTCAGAAACACAATACAGCTAGCTGCTCTGTGAACCTGGGATGGCTGGCACTCCCTACTTCATGGTCCACTCGCCCTTCCACCCAACCATGCTCCACTAAATGTCGCACCCTGCATGCTCAGGCACAGTCCTGTCCCCAAAGCCCAGGACCCCAGAAACACTACTGAAAGGACAATGGTGTTCACAGCAAAGGCTAAAGCCTCCTTGGTAGATGATGGTGTTTTCGATTTAATTATGCACTCCCAAAATCTGTGTTGCAAATCCTAATCCCTATACCTGTGAATGGAGTCCTGGTGTGGTGCTGTGGGCTAATGCGCTGGACTACAAAGTTTGTTTGAACAGCAAGGTCAGTAATTCAAGTTTACCAGCCTCTCCTTGGAAACCCTACACAGGATTGCTGTGACTCAACCTAGGGGTAGGAGCTGACTCAAGAGCACTTAACAACATACCTGCGGCTGTAATCTCATTTGGGAACAGGGTTTTCTTTGTTATGCTAATGGGGCCATTCAGTATGTGCTAAATTTAACCGGATTTTAAAGTATAAAAAGAGCAGATTAGGCATAGGAACAATTAAACACATAGATGCTACACAGAAAACACCAAGAAACATGATGGTGAAGCTGAGATAGGATTCTCCCCGAGGAGACAGAATGAGCCTTCACCTTGAGCCAGTGCACTGAAGCGTTTGACGCCTAACCTCCTTAACTCTAAGAAAATGAATTCCTGTTATTTAAAGCCTGCTAATTGTGGTATTTCTATTACAACAGCACTAGAAGACTAAGACAGATGGTGTGGCTCTCTCCCTGTTAATGTTCTCATGAAAGCTGTTGTTGTTGAGTTGCTTCCAACTCAGCTGAACTGCTTATCTCAAGGTCTGCAGTTCAAAACTACCAGCTGCTCTGCAGGAGAAGTCGAGGCTTTCTGCTCCTGTAATGATTCACAGCCACAGAAACTCGCTGAGTCAGAACCGACTCCACGGCACACCACCACCACCACAGCAACCCTGTGTAAGGTTTTCCAAGGAGAAGCTGATAGGTTTGAACTATTGAACTTGTGGTTCACAGTCCAGGGTTGATCCTACAGCGACACACCAGGAGTCATGAGAAACCTTGTTGTTGCTGTTGTTGTTAAGTGCTGTCGAGTAGGTTCCGACCCATAGCGACCCTGTATAGGGTTTCCAAGGAGTGGCTGATGAACTTGAACCACTGACCTCACAGTTCAAACCGACCTTGCAGTCTAGTGCATTAGCCCACAATGCCACACCAGGATTCCATGAGAACCTAGAGGTTATTAAACCAACTGCATTTTAGGTGTGAGCCTGCTCACACTTTTATTTTCTGATAATGTAATTTCAGCAGGGATAAAGCCCCAACATCCTTTGCCATCACTTCCCTCCAGCTTTACAATCCAAACAAACTAAGGTAGCATTCAATAGCGATTTCTTAGCGCTTAAATGGGTTCTCTTTCTGGAAGCATCTGTCATATTCTGCTCAACCTCACCCAGTTATTATTTATAATGTTCTGGGTTTTTACAGTGAAGACTAAATTTCAGATTGGGATGGTTCACTATTAAAATGTCATGTCCCAAGAAATGGGCCAAGTTCAACCATGTTCCATAAACTCCCATTGACCTGGAGATGAGAGAGAGAAGAGGAAGAGCTGGTTGGTCCAAAGTGTGGTGAGACCTGGGGACACCTGAGCCCATGGACAAGGACTTAGCCACAGAGGGCTAGAGCTGAGAGTGAAGCATCCAGCTGATATGAAGTGCGGGGAGACGCACAAGAACACCCAAACTTGCAGATAGTATCCATTTGACCTAGCCTCGATGGTTTGATAATCAGAACTTAAGTAGAGGAAGATAAAAACAAAAATAAACAAACAAAAAAGATTTTTGATAAAGGAAATGAGGGAAAATTGCTACAATTTGATGAACTTGACCTATACTCATGGAGGCAGTAACTCTAAATACCAACAGAGAAGGAAGGAGTCTTCACATCAAGTATCAATGCTATCCCCTCTGTACACAGGGTAGATAGGGTTGGGCAACTTAGACATTGGCTACCTAAAATGAGGGGGCAATAAAGGCATAAAGTGACTGGCTTACAAATTTTCAAGGGGAAGTTTAGTTTAAGAGTGAGGGAGGGGTCCCCACTGAATAGTTTTCATCTTGTCTAGATGGGTCTGGTGAAAAGAGATGGGGCTAAAACTTATGATTCAACAGTGAGTAACTGTTATGACTAACTGCAACTGTCACAACTGTACAGGTAGAAGTTTGTAACCAAAACGGGGGTGTAGTTAACCTTACAGTCCAGAAACAGAGGACACTAGGGAGAAGAGCACAAGTGGAATGCGAGACTTTATCCAGACAGAGACACCAGAGATGGAGGCAGAGATGGGGACATGGAGAGAGGGAACAGCAAAGGACTGAAGATTCATGGGAAGAGAGGGACTAAGAACTGGTGACCAGGAAGCAGACTTGCAGAATGTGCCCTTTGGTGGTTTAAATTATTATATATGCCTGAGTATTTTAAGAAAAAGCGACTAGAGAGAAATACTGTTAACTGATGGTACATGGAGGGGATTATAATCATTGTAATGAAACAAGGTGTATGATTTTTTTTAATGTAAAACTGATGATCTGCCCTGTAAACTTTTACTCAATTCACAATAAAAACCCAAAAACAAAACAAAACAAAATCTCATGACCCAGAATGCTAAACCCAGAATTTTTTATTTGATTGTGATTGTGAAGTGCCGTCGAGTCGATTCCGACCCATAGTGACCCTGTACAGGGTTTCCAAGGGTGTAAATCTTTACGGGAGTAGAAAGCCTCATCTTTCTCCCGCGGAGCGGCTGGTAGTTTCGAACTGCTGACCTTAAGGTTCGCAGCCCGATTCGTAACCACTACGCTACCAGAGCTCCTAATAAGCATCCAAAAAAAAGGGCTGGCTGACAGCATCTTCCAAGGCACCAGAGCCATCTGCGTTCCTACCTGCACTCACTCTTATCTGAGCTGCCTTATCTAAGAGTTATAAACATGAGATACTTACACAGTGTAAGTTGAATGCCCACGTCAAGGGGACTATAAGGTGCAGAAAGCAAGTTGGCCTTCAGCTTTGATTACTATGAGCCAGACTAAACCTACGGTTGACCAGTCCAAGAGGGACGACCTCAGTTCCTGATGCTGACTAAGCCTCATGAGACCTGATGTAATTTATCATGGCCATGTGGTGAAGGCAATAAAAGTTCTGAGCCCTAAGGCTCAGATGAAGCTTCCTGGTTGGTTAAGAGGGAATATCTGCTCTTGGGAGGGAAATGTGTTTCGTTGGGACATAAAAGTCCCACACTGGGACCTCTCTTGGACCTTGCCATAGGCAACTCTTTTTGTTACATTAAAGCTCTTATTACAGGCATGGTATTTCCTGTGAGCACTGTGAGTCATTCCAGTGAAATATAAGACCTAAAAGAGTAGTAGGGGCTGGCTGATCGGAAGTGGATGGGGGCATGTGGACTCCTAAGCTTGTGGGTAGTACAATGAGGGAGTATGAGAAAACCCCAAATTTGGGGCCAGCTAGTCTGAAGTGGTCCTGGTGTGGTGCTGTGGGTTAATGTGCTGGAAAGCAAAGTTATTTGAATTGCAAGGTCGGCGGTTCAAGCTCACCATTCACTCCTTGGAAACCCTATTCAGGATCGCTATGAGTCGGAATCGACTCAACGGCACTTAACAACAACAGTCTGAAGTGGAAGTCCTGGTTTGGTACTGTAGGTTAATGTACTGGACTGCAAGGTCCGTTTGAACCATAAGGTCAGTGGTTCAAGCTCACCAGTCACTCCTTGGAAACCCTACACAGGATCGCTATGAGTCAGACAGCACTTAAGAACAAAAACAACACCACAAAAGTACAATCAACAGAATTCAAGTCTGAAGTGGAGAGATTATGTGGACTCCTGAGCTTTGGACTGACCTAGAACTGGGTGAACCAGAATGAGAGAGTAAGGGCTTCATGGATGGCTGGGGTCTGACCTGAACAGAGAAGGAAAGCTGAGGTTTCCACAGGATATAGTTGTCATGTAAAGTGGTATTTGTTATTCATTACACAATTGGCACAGTTAGCGGCTAGAGCAACGCTGACTGACCAGGTCCTAACCAGGAACTCGTCCACTTCTATCCACATGTAACAATAAGACTCAAGAAAAGAACAGTTTGGAAAGGTCATGCTGCACAGCTGGGATTCCCAAGTGTTGACTGTGGCTTTCCCAGTACTACAGGGGACATGGTCTCTGAGGAGTGGGGATTCCCAAGAAGCTCTGCTTGTATTAAAAAAAACAGTGTGCATTGGCCGTGGAGTCGGTTCTGACTCATAGTGACCCTGCAAAGGGTTTCCGAGGCTGTAATTCTTTACAGGAGCTGAAAGATTCATCTGTCTCCCACAGAATGGCTGGTAGTTTCGAACTTCTGACCTTGAGGTTAGCAGCCCAACTTGTAACCACTACGCTGCCGGAGCTAGTGTGCATTAATGCTAGATAATTAACATTTACAGGTATCCAAAAAAATGTATTTTATATAAATCACTGGTGAAAAAGTTACATTAACTTTGATTTCAGTATTTCATAACGGTATCTTTTCAGTTAGTTAAAAATTCAAGACACTGAATACTATGTTCATACAAAAAAATCAAATCTAACCTTAGAAAAAAATGGAAATTAATAAAATGTGAAAATCCCTGGAACTGACTTGGAAACCTGAAGCATGTTTGGAAACCTGAGTAAAGCCCCACATTATAGTCCCTCCCTCTGCCCTGTCACATGACACTACTTGACTGAGGCACTCCCTCATCACATGACACTACTTGACCCAAGCACCGCTCCCCTCCATCACATTATACTGACTGCTCCAGTGCTGCCCATTCTCACCAGCAGGCAGGTCCCCATCCACTCAGACACCAGCACATCCACCTTCTCTGGAAGCACCACATCCTCCACCTTCTGCTGGAACACTGTGATGGTGTCAGCAAAGCCATTCTGCAGGACGAGCTGCCCCGTATGCTGTGCCATCTCACTGGCCTCCACAGCGTACACCTGGGGTCAGGACAGAAAGCTTTTGCTCAAGTGTACTGAAAAGGCTTCTGACTCCATACAGATAGTCAGCAACCTCGTCTTCTGGGTCTGAGCTAACTGAGACAGCTAGACTAAAATCAACAATAGAAAAACAGAGTGGGGGAAAGAGACAGGGTGGACAGTGACAGGAGGACAAGCCACCTGACTACTCTGGACACCTTGACAGTATCAGGGAAGGAATCCATTTCTGGATAGAGGAGATGCCTCTAATTCTTCCTTCACTTTAGGAAGCCTGCTGCTAAGGCTGGTGGCCAGATGTATGCAGACATAACCATGAACAATCTACAACTGATCCTGGAGACACGCGGTGCCAGACAGCACAGCCACAGTCTCCGTGCCCAGTGACTTTGTCAAGCAATTCCAAACACAGGTTCTCAGGGGACAGCCTCGTGGAGGTTCCCAAGGGCCAAGTTCTAGTTCTAGCAGAATCTAGATCAGGAAGGTCCTGTATTACAGGACCTTCACCCACTTGTGTTGGTTGTCACACGGCACAACTTAGCACCGCCAACAGACAAGTCTTAAGGGAAAAATGGTGTGGTTTATGAGGAGTCAGAATCTTTCATGTCCCAAGAGGTGGGCAGTGCTCTGGCCTGCTCTAATTCTGACCACAGGGTACACCATATCCCATGACGTCAATCCACAGACTGTGGCCCAGCACAGACATAGGACATGCGTCTCTACATCTAACTAAACCAACGTTTCACACAAATACAGCAGAGCATGCACTTCACTCTGGTATTTCCTATTTTTCCCTATTCCATCCATTTCATTTATAAACAAGTACTGTTTGTGCCCTGTTGCAGAAATATCACAGCCTTGCAGGGCTCTGCCTACAGCTGCGATGCGCTGCCCATTCCCCTGAACACAGTGCTGGCACACAAGGGTAACTGCAAAGACTGTCAGATGCACAGACGTTTCAAAAATGAGTTTCCCAGCAGGAAACTTTTTCATCAGGCCTGCCCAAGCACAAACAGACTAAAAGACCAGAGATTTCTACTCACAGCTCTGGGCTGAGCATGATGCGCACAGAAGAGGCTGATGATCCCAGTTCCACAGCCAACATCCAAGATTACTTTATCTTTCAGGGAATCTTTATTCTGCAGGATAACATTGTAGTATTTACTTGTTCGTGGCTGGTCTGCCAACATTTCCAAGTGAAGTTTCTAGAGGAAATATACATGTAGAATTACTGCCATTACCATAATATACAGAGTTCTGGTTTAAGATGGGGATTAGAGTCATAATGAGCTTAACCCTACCACCCCCATACCTAAAAATATAAAGAATAAATACATGACAACAGACAAAAGTAAAAGTGCCCTAACAAAGGAGTGAAACACAGTATCCAGCATCCTTCCAACTCAGCAAGGTTGTAGCGTTTTTGCATTATCTTTAGTAATACTTTACTTGCATGGGATTATCAATGATATTGTCCAATGATTTCCACATTCTGTTGGGTTACCTCTCTTTGGAATGGGCACAAATATAGATCTCTTCCAGTCAGCAGGCCAGGTAGTTGTCTTCTAAATTTCTTGGAATACATGAGTGAGTGCCTCCAGTGCCACATCACTTTGTTGAAAGACTTGAATTTGTATTCCACCATTGTCTTGTTCTTTGCCAATGACTTCAATGCACCTTGGACTTCTTCCTTCAGTATTATTGGCTCTTGATCACATGATACCTCTTGAAATGGTTGTCCATCATCCATTTCTTTTTGGTGCAGTGACTCTCTGTATTCCTTCCATATTCTTTTGAGCTTGGTACAGTTACTCTGTGTATTCCTTCCATCTTGTTTGGTGCTTTCTGAATCATTCACTATTTTGCCCATAGAATCCTTCAATACTGCAAGTTTAGGCTTGAATTTTTTTCTTCAGTTCCCCCAACTTGAAAAATGCTGAGCATGTTCTTCCCTTTTGGTTTCCTCACTTCAGGTCTTTGCACATTTTGTTATAATAGATGACTTTGTCTTCTTGAACTGACCTTTGAAATTTTCTGTTCAGTTTTTGTACCTCCATAAGCACTGCAGTAATAAATAATGGTTCAGAAACAGTAATGACCAGGAAAAAAAAAAACTGCTAAAAAAAAAAAGCAGTTCACATATCACAGAGAATGATGAGAAATAAGAAAAAGTGATTAAAACAATTATGGAGAAACCTCCTAACAGAGCTTTAACATCGGTCAAGGGCTGAAACATTGAAGACAGTGACAGGACTGGAAGGGAACCAGTGGTAGAACCAGCAGCTACAGTCCAGAAGGGGCTCAGTGGCAGAGTTAGTGGTGGTGACACACAGCAGAGTCAAGAGGAGCTTGTCCTAAGGGGACTGAGAGGAACCTGTTACCAGGTAGTCAAGAGGAGGCCTGTTCTCAGAGAACTGAGAGGAGGACCACACAGTTGAAAGCAGCTGAGAAAGCTGTCCTGCACTGAAAAAGGAAGACTTTGCCCACAGGCCTACTGATCCATATCCAGAGTTGTAACCTGCTGACCATGAACATCAGTTGTACCCTGTTTCCTAATGAGTTCTGTGTGGCCATAATAATGAATTACCCAACCCAGAAAATAAGTAGAATCTTATGGAAGGGTGGCTGGTATCAACTGGTAAAAAAGGTTGGAGAATGGGTGCATGTCTGACCTCCTCCTCCAGCCTTGAGCTGATCTTGATTTGCATTACTCCGCTTGAAGTTACACTAGGTATTATCATTTCATGAACAATACCATACAGAACAGGAAGGGGGAAATGGAAAAAAAGTATACCGCTATAAGGTTCCTATACTAGACTGAAGTGTTATAAAATAACCTGAAGATAAACTGTGATAAGTTAATCATGTATATGTTAAATTCTAAAGTAACTACCAACAAAGAGTTGCAGCTTATAAGCCAATAAAGAAGACAAAATTGCATTATAAAATGTAATTCCATTGCTGAGTCCTGGAGTGGTGCTGTAGGATAATGCGCTGGACTGCAAGGTCAATTTGAGCCATAGGTTTGGATGTTCAAACCCACCAGCCACTCCTCAGAAACCCTACACAGGATTGTTATGAGTTGGAACCAACTTGACGGCACTTAACAACAACAACATCTTGTATTGCAGTGAATTTACTTGATATGGTTCTTCTATCATAGTCTTTGTAACTGGGTGGGACCATGTATGGAAATCTAACATGGAGATTAGTCAGTTTAGCCATTTCACTGGATTTACTGTGAGCCATCTCAGAAGCAGGAACAAAGGCTCTCATGACCATCAAGAAAGAAGCGTCACAAATGGAACATGATATTTAGATCCTAAGATGCCTATGTGGAGAACCAGTGGTTTGTGAAGTGGTGGAGAAGCAGCAGAGGTGTTAACAGCAGAACCAGGAACACAGACACAGCAGAGTGGCAGGCTTCCTAGCCCATAGAACAAAAAAAGCTGAGGGCCTTTGAGCAGAAAGCTTGCTTGGAGAACAGAGCGCCCTTTGGGCATTTATTGACAACACTACAGCAACTCTGTAACACTTGTCCAAGTAGGGCTAACACAAGGCTGTAGCTGAGAGGCCAATGACCGGAGAGAGGTGTGCCTGCAGGCACAGATAAGAAGACGCACTCCTGACCTGAAAGACTGTATTCTGATCTTGAATTGTACCCTGTTAACTTCCCTAATAAACCCCATAATTACAAATACTGTCTGTGAGTTCTATGTGGCCACTGCAATGGAATATTAACCTAACACATAAGTAAAAAGTGCTTTGGAAGGGACAGTTGGTGTCAGAATTTGTAAAGGAGGAAAGAGGGCCTATCTGACCTCAGCCACATAGCAATCTGCTGAGGGTATTGATTCTCCTCCTCCTTCCTGGTGAAGTCAGAGGAGGTCAGACACCACATCCATATCATTTTTTCAAAA
Source organism: Chrysochloris asiatica (assembly GCF_000296735.1). Classification (NCBI taxonomy): domain Eukaryota; kingdom Metazoa; phylum Chordata; class Mammalia; order Afrosoricida; family Chrysochloridae; genus Chrysochloris; species Chrysochloris asiatica. The sequence goes on along the minus strand of NW_006408872.1, from coordinate 1,482,481 downwards.
TCTAAAAATAGAAAGAAAGTTAAGAAAAAAGGGAACAAAGAATAGATGGGACAAAGAGAAGAAAATAATAGATGGTATAACTTCAACCATGCAAACAACCACATTAAATGTAAATGATTTAAACATTCCAATTAAAACACAGAATGGCTAGATGGGATAAAAACGCAAGATCCAATTATCCTGGCTACAAGAAATCTATTTTAAATATAAAGACACATGTAAGTTAAAAGCAAAAGAATGGGAAAAGACAAACCATGCTAATGCCAATAAAAAGAGAACTGATATAGTATGGGGTGCACTTTGGACATTTATCAACAGTACTAAAGGAGCTTTGTAACACTTGTGCAAGCAGGGCAAAGGTCAATTATTAATAACAGGCAAAGTACATTTCAGAGCAAATAATATTTCAGGGGATGACGACAGTCATTTCATAATGATACAGGAATCAATATATCAAAAGCATATAATTCTGTTGGGGAGGGCAATACACAAGAAGCGGGAGGGGGATGGAAGAACAAGATAGATATGGGAACCCGGAGGCAGGTTTGCATGGGCTAAATGGGACAGAGGTAAATAGTGATGTATGCTCAACCTTGGAATAACAGGATTCTGTGATACAGGGATTGAGGCATAGACTGAATGGGTAAAG
>NW_006408872.1:1472095-1480577 GCF_000296735.1 Chrysochloris asiatica | reverse complement strand
ACTCATGGAAAGAGAAAGGATGTGTGTTGGCAGCCAGGTGCTTGTGGCCAGGGGGCAGGCTTACAGAATGTGTCCTTGGGTTATTTAAATGATTAGATATTCCTGAGTGTTTTTGTGTATATCTCCCTGCCCAAAACAAAACAAAGGGAATAGAAGCAAATACTGTTGAATGATGATGCACAGAGGATACTGTAATCATTGCAATGAAATGATGAGTATAAAACTGATGTTCCTCCATGTACGCTAAAGCTGAAGAAAATTAAAGCAAGTCCATGAGACCAAAAATATAACGCTGAATATATCCCACCTGAATTTAGAAATCATTTGAAGAACAGCTTTGATACATTAAACACCAAAGACCGTAGACCAGAAGAGTTGTGAAATGATATTAAGAACATCATACAGGAAGAAAGCAAAAGGTCATTAAGAAGACAAGAAAGAAGGAAAAGACCAAAATGGATGTCAGAAGAGGCTCTAAAACTTGCTCTCCAACAGAGAGGTACTAAAGCAAATGGAAGAAATGAAGAAGTAAAAGAGCTAAACAGAAAATTTCAAAGGGCAGCTCAAGAAGACAAAGTCAAATATTATAATGAAATGTGCAAAGACCTGAAGTTAGAAAACTAAAATGGAAGAACATACTCAGCAGTTCTAAAAATGAAAGAACTGAAGAAAAAAATTCAAGCTTCACCTTGTAATACTGAAGGATTCTAATGGACTCCTGGTGTGGCACTGTTGGTTTATGTGCTGGCTAGCAAAGTCCACTTGAGCCAGGAGGCCCGTGGTTCAAGTTCACCAGCTGCTCCTTGGAAACCCTATACAGGGTCGCTATAGGTCAAAACCCAACTCGAAGGCACTTAACACACAACATGGGCAAAATATTGAATGATGCAGAAAGCATCAAAAGAAGATGGAAGGATTATACAGAGTTCCTGTACCAAAAAGATATGGTCAATGTTCAATCATTTCAAGAGGTAGCATATGATCAAGAACCATTGATGCCAAATGAAGAAGTCCAAGGTACACTGAAGGCACTGGCAAAAAACAAGGCTCTGGGAATTGATGAAATACAAATTGAAAGCTTTCACCAAACTGAGGTAGCACTGGAGGAATTCACCCATCTATGCCAAGAAATTTGGAAGACAGACTTGGTCAACTGACTGGAAGAGATCCATATTTGTGCCCATTCCAAAGAGAGGTGACCCAATGGAATGCAGAAATCATCAGACAGTATTATTATTGCAAGTAAGTAAGACTTTGCTAAAGATAATTCAAAAACGACTGCAGCAGTACATTGACAGGAGGCCAGAGGCTCAGGCCAGATTTAGACAGACATGGAACAAGAGATATCATTATTGACATAACATGAATCTTGGCTGAAAGCAGAGAATACCAGAAATATGTTTACCTGTTTTTACAGACTATACAAAGGCTTTCAATTATGTGGATTATGACAAGTTATGAACAATACTGTGGAGAATGAGTATTCTGGAACACTTTATTGTGCTCATGAGGAACCTGTACATAGACCAAGAGGAAATCATTCAAACAGAACCAGGGGACACTGAATTGCTTAAAATTAGGAAACATGTGTGCCAGAGTTGTAGCCTTGCACCATATTTATTTAATCTGTATGCTGAGCAGATAATCCAAAAAACTATATTATATGAAGAAGAACGTGGCATCAGGACTGGAAGAAGACTCATTAATAACATGCGATATGCAGATACAAATTTGCTTGCTGAAGGCAAAGAGGACTTAAAATACTGATTAAGATCAAAGACCACAGTCTTTGGTACAAATTGTACCTCAATGTAAAGCAAACAAAAATCCTCACCACTGGATCTATAAATAACTTCATGAAAAACGGAGAAAAGACTGAAGCATCAAAGACTTCATTATGCTTGGATTAACCATCAACACTCACGGAAGCAAGAGTCAAGAAATCAAATGATATATTACATCAGAAAAATCTATTGCACAAGACCTCTTTAAAGCGTTCAAAAGCAAAAATGTCAGTTGAGGACTAAGATGCACTGATTCAAGCCATGGTATTTTCAGTGGCCTCATATGCATGTGAAAGCTGGCCAATGAATAAGTAAGACCATAGAAGAATTGATGCATTTGAGTTATAGTGTTGGAGGAAAATATTAAAAGTCCCATGGACTGCGATAAGAACAAATAAATCTGTGTTGGAAGTACAGTCAGAATGCTCCTTAGAATCCACGATGGCCAGACTTCAACTCTTATATTTCAGACATACTATCAGGAGGGAGCAATCCCTGGAGAAAGACATCATGCTTGGAGCTCTGGTAGCATAGTGGTTACAAGTTGGGCTGCTAACCTCAAGGTCAGCAGTTTGAAACTACAAGCAGTTTCATGGGAGAAAGATGAGGCTTTCTGCTCCCATAAAGATATACAGCCTTGGACACCCTATACATGGTCACTATGGGTCAGAACTTACTCGACAGCACTTAACAACAACAAAAGTGTGTTAGACTGGTGAAAAAGAGGAAGACCACTTAGCAGAGTGGTAGCTTAATGGGCTCAAGTGTAGCAACGATTGTGGGATTGGTACAGGACCCGGAAGTGTTTCATTCTGTTGTACATAAGGTCACTATGGAATCAGTACCTACTTGAGGGCACCTAACAACAACTAAACTACAAACTACAGCCCGTGGTTCAAATTCACCCCACTACCTAATTTTGCTTGGTGTAGTGCTATAGGAAAAATACTAGATGGCTAAACACAAGCTTGGCAGTTCAAATCTACCAGCCATTCCTCTGAAACTCTATTCAGGGTCACTATGAGTCAGAACCAACTTGATGGCACTTAACAACAACAAATCTAATTCTGCATGCTCAAAATGTCATTCATATTTTTAAATGATTTTAAAAAATTGAAGAACAATATTTTCTGATACATGAAAATTATATGAAATTCTAATTCAGTGTTCATAAACAAAACCTTACTGGATTTATATAGCATGCTCATTTGTTTATATATTATCTATGGCTGCTTTTGTATGATAATAACAGAGTTAAGTGGGCAACAAAGGAAGTGTATGGACCACTAAGCTGAAGATACTATCTGCCCGTTTATAGAAAACCTCTATCCACCTCTGAGTAGGGGAAGCCCAGATACTATTTTCCTAAAGTTAGGACCTAAAAATCAGAGAGAAGAAACCACCACCTGACAAAATGCACAGGGAACATGAAAAGCAGTACCAGCGTTCCGTAACTGCCAAAGTACTCTTCATCTTGCCATGAGTCTTCAGGACCATACTCCTCCAAGTGTTTGCCAACGTGGTTAGCTGGTATGTAACCACAGCTGCCTGCAAGCTCACCCCACCACCAATCAACAGTAGTTTGCCTCAGGATAAGAATTTTTTCTCCTCTCAAAAAACTGAGCTGGGAAAAGGAAAACAAAAAACAAAAAACAAAAATTAAAGTGAATAATCCAATAGTAAAACCAGTAATTGGTATTTCAACTATTGCTCGGTAACTGGTATTTAAATTATTGCTCAAATAAATCCTGTCAGCCACATCCTGGCAATTTCAAAAAGTTGTCGGTGGGTAATCACCCAACCCTACCCACTGTCAACTAGTTGATTCCAACTCATAGCAATCCTATACAGGGTTTCTGAGGCTCTAAATCTTTAGGGAAGCATAAAGCCTCATTCTCCCACAGAGCGAATGCTAAGTTTGAACTGCTGAGCTTGTGGTTAGCAGTCCAATATTCATCCTATAGCACCACCAGGATACCTTATGGGTAATTATAGCAACAGGCAATCTTAAAAATGGATCTAGGATTAAGAGATTTTTGTGAAACACCTTCTAAAAGAACAACACTGCTTATTTGATATTTTCAAAAAGAAAATGAAAGGCTAAACATTTCAATATGACTTAAAACAGAATTTTTAAACAACCTCCTCTTTGTTGTTCCTCAGCTGTGCAGTAGCCAATTTAGTGACTGGAAACTTACTCTAAAAATAATCCCTGTTACAAAGTTAGAAACGTTGCAGTCACTCAGGTAAATATCCTGATTTTGTACTGTGAGCTTTCATTAACTAGAATAAATTCTTAATCTAGGCTGACAAGCAAAAACTGGACCAGAAGCTTTTTGCCACCCTGCTGATAACTTTTTTCTTATCCAAGTGTCTTTAATGTCATGTGGGGTCAGTTTTTGTTAGGCAAGAAAGAAAAAAGTGTTTTGGGTGCTGTAGGATAAACACTGGGCAACTAACTGCAAGGCTGCTGGTTCAAATACACCAGCCACTCATTGGAAACCCTTTACAAAGTTGCCAAGAGTTAGAACCCACTGGAAGGCACTTAATCACGACAATAACACCTGGATACATCTTTATTTAACTTTGGTGTGACTTTTGATTAGGTCCCCAAGATAAGCAAAATTTAATCCACTTTGCCACTGAGGACACTGAAAGTCATAAAAATCGGGATCTAATAAGCAAGCGTACTTCCTCAAGCCGGCGGCACACAGACCTGTGTTTCATCAGTAGCAGAATAGTCTGCAATGGCCACAAACTCCTCAGGCTGCACACTCTCCTGGAGGCACCTTTCTTCACTGTGCTCGCTGGCTGCTTCTTGCTCCTGCTCAAAGCCAAAAAAATCACAAGGAAGTAAAGATAACTTTCTTAAACAGAAATCACTTTTTTTCCCTATTGAAGTAGTATGATTTGTTTTCAAGCAGCACTGTTTACTTTTTGGCTCTGTTTCCCTCTCCTGCCCTTGTTACACTTATAACATCCTTCTTTATCCTCATCACCATCTCTATATAATCCATGTTAACAAGCTGGTGCATAGCCTTTCATACTTTCTCCATGCTTGTGTTATGTGCAACTACACTCACACCCAAACACACACAAGGTATTTTTCTTCTCTTGGCATTCTCAAAAACTATGCTGCTATAATTGTGTGTCATCGAGTCAATTCCAATTCATAGTGGCCCTACAAGATAGAGTAGAACTGTTCCATAGGGTTTCCTAGTGTGGCGCTGTGGAGTAATGCGCTGGACCACAAGGCTGGTTTGAACCGCAAGGCTGGAGGTTCAAATTCACCAGCCACTCTTCAGAAACCCTATACAGGGTCGCTATGAGTCGGAACCAACTTGAAGGCACTTGACAACAACAACAGCAGTCTTTACGGGAGCAGATTGCTAAATCCTTTCTCTCATCAAGCAGCTGGTGGGCTTGAACCTCTGACCTGTCAGTTTTCTTTCAGTGCTTAGTAATTGTGCCACTGGGACTCCTTTTTCATATAGAACAGGCCCTGTTTGGGTATATATTGCTTGTCTTATTCATACACTGTGTTGGGGGGAAATTCTCCATGGTAGTTGGTATAATTATATCATTTGCAGTGGCCGAAAAACATTCCATAGTATGAATTCAGCCATTCTTATTGCTGGGCTTTATCTTGGTAACCAGTTTTTACTGCCATGCACCATGGTGCAGTAAACTTCTAAGCAAATATACATCCTGTATATAGTATTTCATTCCTATGTGATAGGTTGCCAGGAGCAGAACAGCAGATTTGAAGACTAAACTTGTTTTACATTCAAACATATGCCAGATTCTTTTCATAAAAGTTGTAACAGTTTACAATTCTCCAGCAATGCATAATAATATCTTTTGTCCTAACATTTAGCATGGACAGGCATTATCATAGTCTTTAATTTTTGCCAAGGTGACAAGTATAAAATGATTTCTCACAGTTATTTCATATAAATTCTTCAACTATTAAGCCTTCACAGGCTTACTGTTCATTAGGATATTTTACCAGTTGTTTTATCTGGCTGCTTATCTTTTTCATGTCAGAGCAGAAGAACCTTTTGTATGATATAATAAAATCATCTTGATGCAACTATATTTTTCCAAATTTATTTGTCTAGTTATTTTCTTTTAAATCAGCAAACTCAAAGTCAAGTCGATATAAATTATCTAAACTGATGCAAAGAAAAGAAAAAGATTAAAAAAAAAAAAAAAAAACCAAGAACAGAGCATGATATATGCTTTGTTGTTGTTGTTGTTAGGTGCCATCGAGTCGGTACCGACTCATAGCGACCTATGCACAGCAGAACGAAACACTGCCTGAACCTGGGCCAACGTCACTACTGTTGCCATGTTTGAGTCCATCGATGCTGCCACTTGGTTATAACCCATCTCGTTGGGGGTCTTCCTCTTTTTCTCTGACCCTCCACCTTACAAAATATGATATCCTTCTCCAGTGTCTGGTCCCTCCTGGGAATATGTCCAAAGTATGAGAGATGAAGTTTGGCCATCTTGGCCTCCAAGGAGCACTCTGGCTGCACTTCTTCCAAAACAGATCTGTTGGTTCTTTTGGAAGCCCATGGCACTTCCAATATTCTCCTCCAACACCATAAATCAAAAGCATCAATTCTTCCATGATCTTACTTATTCACTGTCCAGCTTTTGCATGCATATGAGGTTATTGAAAATACCATGGCTTGGGTCAGGTGCACCTTAGTCCTCAAGCTGACATCTTTGCTCTTCAACACTTCAAAAAGGTCTTGTGCAGCAGATTTGCCTAATGCAATACCTCGTTTGATTTCTTGACTGACATGTGCTAGACAATATCACACAATCTAACATGCATGTAAGTTGAGCTGCATCAAAACAAGTATGAAAATGAGGCAGAAAAAATAACCATAAACATAAAGAGTGGAATTTTTTCCAAAAGTAAGTAAGGGCATCAGCTCAAAGATGCAAACAGCTCAGCTAACTACACGCAGTATAAATATCATGAAAACAATTTAAAATTAAAGATAATGAGATAAATACAATCAATAGGGAAAAAATATAGATTTCATCTAAGACAACAAGTAAGATTAACATCTGACTCCTCATCAAAACAATGATAACAAGATGACAATGACTTATTGCAGGTTTTTTATTGTTTCTTTTTAAATGACTTCACATTGTAAGACTCTTAGGGTTAGCTGCACTTAACAGCCCCCATATTTTGCCCTGGTGTTATCACATATTTGATTTTAAACCATGATACATTGATTTTGTTGCTTTATACTGTTGCAAGTATTTTTTTTATGTTAAAAGAAAGACTTTTTTTTTCCCCACAATTTACTTTTTCTGGTGATCATTTTCCTTAAGCCTGAAAACTCTTTTTTAGAATTTTTTGTAATGCATGTCTGCTTGTGCAGAATTATTTCAACTTTGGGTTTAATAAAACGGAGTTTTCACTCTATGTTGCTTTCATTCTGTAAAGATAATTGTCTTCTGGTTTTCATTGTTTAAATTAGTAGTCAGATGTCAATCCTATTGTTGTTTTCTTACATGGCACCTACAGGTTAACCTCTACCACTCGTCTGTCAGTTTGTTGTACTGTGGTGGCTTGCACATTGCTGTGATTCTGGAAGCTATGCCACGGGTACCTAAAATATCAGCAGAATCACCCATAGTAAACAGGTTTCAGCTGAGCTTACAGACTAACACAGACTGGGAAGAAGGAGAGACAGACTACTTCTAAATATTTAGTCACTGAAAACATTATGAATAACAGTGGAACACTGTCAGTACCAGAATACTGTATATTGAAATATGATGAAGCATACCAGAATACTGTCAGATACAGCACCAGGTTAGAAGACACTCAAAATACGACTGGGAAGAGCTGCCTCCTTAAAGCAGAATTGACCTTGATGATGCAAATGCAGTAAAGCCTTTAGAACCTTCATTTCCAGCTGAGGCACAACTCAAAATGAAGAGAAGCAGCTGTAAACATCCATTAATAATCAGAACATGGAATGCACAAAGTATGAATCTAGGAAAATCTGAAGCTATCAAAAATAAAATGGAACATATAAACATTGATATTCTAGGAATTAGTGAACTGAAATGGACTGGTATTGGCCATTTTGAATCTGACAATTGCATGGTTTATAAGTCAGGAATAACAAATTGAAGAAGAATGGCATCACTTTCATCATCAAAATATACATTTCAAAATCTATCTTGTCTGCGATAGGATGTTGCAATGTTGTCTGCGATAGGATAATATCCAAGCACCTACAAGGAAAACTGAAGACCAGAAGAGTTGTGGGATGACATCAAGAACATCATGCATGAAGAAAGCAAAAAGCTATTAAGAAGACAAGAAAGAAAGAAAAGATCAAAATGGATGTCAGAAGAGACATTGAAACTTGCTCTCCAGCGTAGAGATGCTAAAGCAAATGGAAGAGGAGGTCCAAGAGCTGAACAGAAAATTTCAAAAATCAGCTCGAGAAGACAAAGTCACATATTACAACAAAATGTGCAAAGATCTGGAGTCAGTAAACCTTAAAGGAAGGATCACGCTCAGCATTTCTCAAGCTGGGGGAACTGAAGAAAAAATTCAAGCCTCAACCTTCGTTATTACAGGGTTATCTGGGCAAATTATTGAATGATGCAGAAGCATCAAAAAAGATGGAAGGAATACACAGAGTCACTGTACC
>NW_006408872.1:1470046-1470600 GCF_000296735.1 Chrysochloris asiatica | reverse complement strand
AACAACAACAACCAAGTGGATGTGGTGAATATTTTAAGCTGTATATTGGAACTATCGATTTGGAATTTGCCAGCTTCCACAACCACGTGAGCAATTTCCTTGACAGTCTGTCAGTTCTGTGAGACGCTGCAGCAAATTGTAAAGCTCGGGAATGTGAAGGAAAATACTGGAGGGCAGGAGTGGTAGTTGGTATCAAGGATTATAGAGTGGTATAGCAACTTGGAAAAGTCAGACATTTGGAATAACATATGAGGCATAAGGACCAGCCTAGTGCTGATCCTTCTAAAAGGATCAAATCCTACCCTAATAATGCCTTATTAATATTAATATTCTTACAGAATTTTTGTCAAACACTTAAAGAAGAAATAGCAATCAACATAAACTTTACACCCATTTTATGAAGTCAGAAAAACCCTAAATTCACACCAGGCAAAGATACAAGAAAATTACAGACCAGTATTTCAGACAAATATACAAAAATTATAAATTATAAAGAAGTGAAATCTAGCAGCACATAAAAATGTCAAGACATCATAGCCAAAGTCTTGTATTCC
>NW_006408872.1:1445969-1467358 GCF_000296735.1 Chrysochloris asiatica | reverse complement strand
ATGGGATTTGAGGCAGAAGCAAGGAAAGTGGTGTTTTCTGATTTGTGGAGGCCAGTGGGTCCTGGCACAGCCATTTTGAGGGACAGAGCAGAAACGAGATCAAGATAGCACTCCCATTGCAGAGGTCTGACCACTCATCAGAGATAAATGTGTAAACATTTCCCCCCCCCATTCTTTTATATGTCTCTATCTGCCCACCTTCACTCCAGTAACTAGAAGGGGTGCTTGAGCTAGTAGACACTCACCCTGAAGGTTCTACTACACATGCACATGGATCTGCTCAGCAAAGATCACTGGGCACAGAATCAAAGAAGGGGGTTGTAGTCAACAGGAACAGCTTAAAACAGGAGTGTCTTCTAAAACAGGTCTGGCCAGCCCCAAGCTGTTTCTAACTAGGAGAAACACCTGAACAGGCTTGAGGAGAGGTGAGAAAGGCAAAAAGGAAAAAGACCATAAACTAAATCTTGAGTAACATCATAAGGAACCACAATAACATCTTGAAATTTCTCAGATGGCCTTGAAGGCAAGAAGCTGAAAAAGGGGCATTAAAGCCTTATTCATATTTTGCTACGTTTTTGTTTCTGTTTTTTTATGACAATTATAGACGTTAGTGTCTAATTTTGGGGGGTTCCCCTTTTACCTTGAGGGGTGCTCTTTCTCTCCCTGCCGTACTCAAGAAGAGAAAGCAGTTGCAGTCATACAGCCAAGCTATAATCGCACCCTATTAAATTCCACCATTCGGGCAAGAGTCAATACTAGCTGCTATACACCAAAGCAGCGTAAATAACCAACACCTGCTAAAATCACCCTGAGCTAAGTAATAAGTGATCAAAGAAGGCCATCTCCTGATCACATCTACCATAATAAATAATTTACCAATTTAAAAAAAAGGGGGGGGTGAATTCAGGAGTTCAGGAGAATGATATTGATGTGCATCCAAATTTTCCACAGAAGCGTTAAGAAAAATAAAGACATCAGGAAAGCACTACAGGAATGATCAAATAAGAAAGAAATAGAATTAGAAACAATTCAAAACCTGCAAAAAGAGGTTCAAACAATTAACAATAAAATATAAGAAATGGACAATACACTGAAAGGACAAAGGAGTAGAATTGAAGAGATGGAAGCCAGAATCAGTGAGCTGGAAGAGAAATCTCTCAATACTGCTAAGATAGAAGAACAAGTAGAGAAAAAGAACATAAAAATCTGAAGAGAATCTAATCTTCATGTGGGACAACATGAAAAGGAATAACCTAAGGATTATTGGAGTACTATAACAGGAAAAATCACAGAAAACCATCCAGGAGATAGCTGAAGAGTTGCTGGAAGAAAATTTCCCTAACTTCCTGAAAGACAAGAAGACAAACATTCAGAAAGCTGAACTAACCCCAGGAAGGATAGACGGCCCCCAAAAGAAAAAAGAGACTATTATAATAGCATCAAAAACTGCCCAATACTTTTAAATAAATATAACAACAGATGTGTATTTTGAAAACTACTCTAACATGATACTATCTTGAAAAACTATAAAACATTCCTTAGGAAAATTAAAGACAAATAAATGGAGAAAAAGATTATATTCATGGGCTGAAAGACTTGATAAAAACATGTATTGTGTCTTCTATTATGTCATTTTCCCAAATTGATCTGCATATGAAATTTAATACCAATCAATATTCAAAAAATATCAAGATTTTTTTCAAAAATTGATAAACTGATAAATGAGATTAAGTCAAAAAGTACTGCTACAAAATCACAGATGTCTTTATTAAACTAAAATGTCAAAATATGATGCTTTTGATGTCCAACATACCCTTTGTTTTGATCTATACACTTCAGCCTCTAACCCTTCCCCAAAGAATCCTCTGCTCTTCAATTTACACCATGTTAAAACAGCAGCTCTGGCATCCATCATTAAGGGACTAAAATCATGTTCCTTTTAACTGTTCTTTGTGTTTGGGGAACCAATAAAAGTTTGAGAGGGCAAGGTTAGGACAGCAGGGTGGCTGGGGTAAGGTTTCCCAGCAAAACTTTCATAGACCAGACCTGGCTACCCTCAAAGAATGAGCAAGTACACAATATTTTTTTTTTTTAATTCCTGAGTACAATTTTTCTGGCCTTTTTCTAACCAATGCAGTTATTAATTGTTTTAAAACTTCTTCCTAAAAGCCCTATGATCATCCTGTGTCCTTTAAGAAAAATTTTCAAGATTACCCCTGATAATCCCAAAAATTAGTCCTTCTGATCTGACCTCTCTACCATGAATTAACTAACCTAGCAGATGCCCTCAGAAGCCACTGTTTTGGTAGAACCTGTTTTTGAGGACACCCTAATGAGATTAACACAAGTATATTACTGAGAGAACTGGTCTGCAGCCATTCACTGATGGCAGCTGTCGTTCTGTGCCATCAAGCTGGTTCCGACTCATAGCAACCCTGTATAGAGTTTCCAAGAGTGGCTGGTAAGTTTGAACTGCCAACCTTGCAGTTACCATTCCAGTGCTAATCCTACAGTACCACACCAGGACTCACTGATGGCAGTAACATGTTTAAATATGTTTTGTTTGGAAGAAACCTGTACATGTATAAACTGGAACCCTGGTAGCAATACTTTCTGACTTATCCTCCGATTTTGGTGGGACACAATTTGATCCATGACACCACTACACTGAGGTAGACTGACTGTTGGGAGCCAACTTCCAAAGTCCATGAGAAACTCCATTTGTCTGGCATATCCCTGAGCAGAAACTGAACCAGTGTCTAGCTCTCTGTAATGTACACCTTCCTTCATTACAGGTTCTTATATCCAAAGCTGGAATTACCTGTGATTCACTTATAGTGCAGTTCTCCATAGTTCTCTTAGGTTCTGCCTCATAGCTGCTGGTTTTGATGTTTCATTTTTCCCTCTGTTTCTGCTTTAAAATAGAGAAAAAGAAAATGCTTGTTTTATTACTTAATAATCAAACTCATTTAATTTCTGAAGTCTAGGATAAAGGTCCTCTACCAGAAAGACTCAACGGTACTTAACAACAACAACGACCACAAAGAAGTACAACATGTGAGTGTGAAGAAGGTTAAAGAAATTAAATTTATCATCACAATTCTTTACAGAGAGAAATAAAAGCATTTAAAAATTATGAACTTCAACTAATTTTTTTTTTTCTTCGCTAGATTCCATGATACTAATCATATGCATTTGTTAAAACTGTTCAATCACTGTTGGTTTAAAACAGACATCAGTTCTTTGCTTGGAATTGTGATAGCTTTAACACAAATAAAACCTCCCAATCTTGGACTTTAAACTATTTCCATTTACAGGTAACCAAGGTCTGTCATCTCCCAGAGACTTTCACTTCTTATTCTCCATCCTTATTTTTTCAGTGACAATATAATCACGATTACATTTTGAGATAAGCAGCCCTGGTGGTTCTATGGATTAAGCTTTGGGCTGCTAACCACAAGGTCATAGTGCAAACCCACTAGCCACTCCTCAGGGGAACAATGAGGCTGTCTGTTCCAGTAAAGAAAGACTTAAAGATGAAATGCTTAAAAATAAAAACAACCAGTATACAAAGATAACTACAAAACACTTCCACAAGAAACTAAAAGAGACGTCAGTGGAAGAACACACCATACACATGAATAGGAAGACTTAAACTGTGGTATTGCTTTGTACTGCTCTTCTACCCACAATATTGGTAACCCTCTCCAAACAGCATTTTTTTTCCTGATGGTAAGAGGTGGAAAAGATGCTGATAGGATGATATGATTCTGCTGTGAGTGAGTGTTAACAGGGCTAATTGAAATTGCAAAAACTTGGAAACCTAATGAGGAAATCGGTCAATTCCTGCTGGGTTTTAAATGAGCCAGCTCAGAAATAGGTAAGGGGAATCTCACTATCATCAAGGAAGAAGAGCCAGGAGTGGAATGTGTTACGTCGACCCTACGATCCCTGTGCACTGATCCTCCACGGCCCAGGGACTAGAGCAGTGGCAGAGGAGCAGAACCAGCAGAAACAAGAGCCAGAGTATGAAACACAGCAGCGGGCTTCCCAGCCCATGGAGCAAGACAGATCTTTGGAGTAAGGTGTCTCCAAGCATACTAATGCTTGGAGTGAGGTGTCTCTAAGCATTGAATTAGAGGGAGCGAAGTTTGATGACACACACAGTTACAATGAAGTGCCTTTGGGTTGAGGGCTTTGGGCATTTATCAGCAGCCCTAAAAGAGCTTTGTAACACTGCCCACGCAGGGCAGAGACCATGTCAAGGGGTCAAGTGCCAGAGAGAGGTCCTTGGGTACAGCTGAGAAGAGGCTCTCCTGACTGAAAGAATTGAGCCTTGAACATTTATAATCCTCAAATGTAACCTGTTAACTTTCCTAATAAGCCCCCTAACTTTGAGTATGGTATCTAAGTTCTGTGGAGCCACTGCAATGAATTAACAAGCCCAGTAGAGGATGTTTGGGGTCAGAATAGGATAAAGAAGGCTGTTGGGCACAGTCATATCTGACTTCCACCCTACATATATCAGTCTTGGGCTGATGTGAAGTTTGATTCTCCTTCCTTCTTGTGCAGTTAGAGGAGGTCAGATATGGCTCTGTGACTTTATTGTAGCAATATACAATCAGAAGGAAGTTGGTAAAAAATAAACAAATGATCAAGGCAAGGTAAGACACTGGGAAGTGTACAAGAGTTAAAGACAACAGAGGTAAACACTGTTAGACACACAGTCCTGCAACACTGGTAGGTTCCTGGATAGATGTACAGGCTGAATAAGCATGGGAGGGAAAGGGAGAATATACCCACAAACATCTATAGATTTGACAGCGGATATTTGTGCGTGGGCATTTACCTTTACTGCAACCATATCCACGAATGTGATGGTACAGAAGAATATTTAAAACCAAACAAAAAAGATCTGCAGTCTCGCAAACCCTAAGGAGCAGTTCTACTATGTCTTACCACGAGTCAGAACTGAGTCAATGGCATGAGTACATTTTGACATGAATGTGGGTTATTTTCAAGCATACAGCAATTCTTTTTTAAGAATGCGCTTTACTTCATAAATTAAAACCTAATACTACTTGTTGTTAAGTGTCGTTGAGTCAGTTCTGACTCATAGTGACCCTGTATAGGGCTTCCAAGAAGTAGCTGGTGAGCTTGAACCGCCGACCTTGCAGTCTAGAGCATTAACCCACAGCAACACACCAGGACTCCTAATGATACTAATCCCTGTGATATTTGTAATGCTGGATATTTATTCATTTACATGCCTTGCATTTTCATTGGATACCATACTGTCATTTATAACAGTACTCTTTCAAAGACACTTTTTAAATGTATCCATTAGGTTCCTTGTTTTGATGTGCCACTACCCTCTAAGTTTCCTGAATGTGGCTCAGGCCAACACTTTGATGTCCTTCCATTTTGGGCAAGGACCAGTGATGACAGAGCAAACCTGAAATGAAACAGCACAGAATCATCAGATCTGGTGAACTTCCCAGGCAACCAGACAGCACAACTCTGGATGAAGGGCTGGCATAAACCTGTCTATTCTGAAAACCAGGCCCACTCTAATTGGAGAGCCAGTATTTTCAGACCCTCCTCTGAAGAGACAGTAGTAGAACCAAGACTACAGACAGGATTGGTGTACTGGGAGCCTATCAAACTTTAAATTACAATACTGCAAAAAAGGCTTGAAATTTGCCAGCAGGACTCTGCACACTTTCATCTGATGAAATGACATTTCCTGCACAGGGACCCTACACCGGGGCCAAGCTCAGTGCAAGGTGCATGGCAGTGATGCACTTGTCTGCTGCCCTCCAGGTTCACTGAGGCCTGGACTTGCTGCGGCCAAGGAAAGGGAGCAGAAGCAGTAAAGGGTACTTCCAGGCAGAGCTTAAAAGCCCATGGGCAGGTTTCCAGGCTGGTAAACAACACAGGTAGGGTGTCTCTTCCAACCTTGATGGACTCATAGCATCAACAAAAACTGCATTACGCCCTGAGATTCTGCAATTATTAGTTCCTACAGTCTAACAGACTTGGGTGAAGCAAACCACTGTTTTTCCCAATCAGGATCTCAGAGATCTGGAGGATGGTTTCTGTAGAATAATCTAGCCTGCCTTTTTTGTTGTTGTTAAGTACCGTGGAGCCGGTTCCGACTCATAGTGACCCTGCACAGGGTTTCTGAGGCTGTAAATCTTTCCAGGAACAGACAGCCTCATTTTTCTCCTGGGAACAGCTGGTAGTTTCAAACTGCCGACTTTGAGGTTAGCAGCCCAATTCCTAACCACTACGCTACCAGAGCTCCCTGACACAAATAAAGATATTTAATGCTTTAAGCTACTGTGATTCTGAGAGTGGTTCATTGTGTGTTTGTTTTGTTTTTATACTGTACCCATAAAACCCATTTCTATCAAATTGAATCCAACTTATAGCAACCCTACAAGACAGAGTCGAACTGTTCCTTAGGGTTTCTAAGCCTCACTTTACCCTGTGGAGTGGCTGATGGATTTGAACCTCCCACCCTGCACTTAGCAGCCCTTTTTGTTATATCTTTGACTTGGTCATAAGCACCTTGTATTCAATCAGTACCATAATCCTAATAGAATATGAGGTGCTTATTACCCAGCAGTGAATATAAAACTAAACGTATAAAAAGTTAAATTATTTTAAGAGAAATTAAGAGATGGCAGAAGGTTGCAAGTTGTAAACTGCTAAATCCCTCTGAATTCAAGAGTCTTGAGAAAAAGAGAGGAGTCCTGGTGGAACAGTAGTTAAAGCATTCAACAGCTAATTCAGAGATCAGCAGTTGAGAGAAAGTCGTGGCAGTTCACTTTCATAAATAGTTACAGCCTCGGGAACACTACGGAGCAGTTCTATTGTTCCATAAGGTAAATATGAATCGGAATAGAATGATGGCAGTGGGATCTATTTGTTTTTAATGTCAGAGAAATGATAAAATGTGACCTCAGTCCTTAAGGGAAAGTTGGATTTGGTAGGTGAAGATGAGGACAGGCTTGACTATGTAAATATGGATGGAGCAGGCAAAAGAAAATCTGAAAAGAGCTGGACATGGTGGGTGGCGAGACATGTGGCCAAACAGGACAGAGCTGGCATGGGGCAGGACCAGGATGAGTCAAAGTCAGGTTGGCTCTGGCCCATCTAAGGCACCATCAGGGATAACCAGGGTCAGAAGCAGTAAAGAAGGAGCCCGGGTGGCACTGTGGGATAAGACTGGACTGCTAACCTCAAGGGGTCCACAGGTTAAAGATGAGGCTATTTGCTCCCCTGAAGATCTGCAGTCTTCCAAACGCTACGCAGGGTCACTACAAAGTCAGAATAGGCATTAGTGAGCAAATATGGACTGGTATTGGCCATTTTGAATTAGACACATATGGTATACTATGCGAGGAATGACAAATTGAAAAGGAATGGTAGGCATCTCATTCTTTGTCAAAAAAGAACATTTCAAGATCTATTCTGAAGTTTAATACTGTCTGTGATAGGATAATAGTCAAACTCCTAGAAGAAAAACCAGTTAATATCAATGTTACTCAAATTTAAACACTAACCACTAGAACCAGTAAGGATGAAATTGAAGAATTCTACCAACTTCCTCAGTCTGAATGGATCAAACATGCAATCAAAATGTGCTGATAATTACTGGTGATTACAATGTAAAAGGGAGTATGGTAGCTCCATATGATAAGCACTGGACTATGAACCACAAGGTCTGTGATCAATCCCACCAGCTGCTCCATGGAGGAAAGGTGAGGCTTTCTGCTTCCACAAAGATTAAAAAAGCCTCAGAAACCCTATACAGGGTCACTGTGAGTCAGAACTGACTTGACATTTAGCAACAACAATGTGAAAGGTAGAGACAGAGAGGAAGGATCAGTAGTTAGAAAACACAGCCTTGGTGACAAATGATACTGCAGATTGCATGATGAAAGTTTGCAAGACCAATGACTTCTTCATTGCAAACAACATAAAAGGTGACTATACACATGGAACTCAACCGATGGAATACACAGGAATCAAATTGGCTGCATCTGTGGGAAGAAGGTGGGAAAACTGAATATCATCAACCAAAACAAGGCCAGAAATAGACTGTGGAAAAAAACATCATTGCTCATATGCAAGTTGAGGTTGAAGCTGAAGAAAATTAAAACAAGTTCATGATAGCCAAAATATGACCTTGAATATATCCCACCTGAATCAGAGACTATATCAAGAACAAATTTTGATGCATTAGACACTAATGATCAAATATCAGAAAAGTTGGAGGACAACATTAAGAAAATCATACCGGAAGAAAGCAAAAGGTCATTAAGGAGACAGGAAAGAAAGAAAAGGCCAAAATGGTCAGAAGAGACTCTGAAACTTGCTCTTGAACACAGAGAAGCTAAAGCAAATAGAAGAAATGAGGAATTAAAATAGCTGAATAGAAAATATGTAAGGGTAGTTTAAAAAGACAAAGTCAAGTATTATAATGAAATGTTCAAAGACCTAGAGTTAGAAAACCAAAAGAGAAGACCACGTTCAGCATTTCTCAAACTGAGAAAAATTTTCAAGCCTTGACGCAATATTGAAGGATTCTATGGGCAAAATATTGAATGATGCAGAAAGCATCAAAAGAAGATGGAAGGAATATACATAGTAGCTGTACAAAAAAAAAAAAAAAATGTAGCTATTCAACCATTTCTAGAGGTGGCATATGATAAAGAATTGATGGTACTGTAGGAGGAAGTCCAAGGTGCGATGAAGGCACTGGAGAAAAACAAGCCTTCAGGAATTGAAGAAATACAGATTGAACTCTTTAAACAAATTGATGCAGTACTAGAGGTACTCACTAATTTATGCCAAGAAAATTGAAAGACACCAACCTCGCCAACTAATTGGAAGAGATTTGTGCCCATTCCAAAGAAAGGTGACCTAAAAGAATATGGAAATCACAAACAATATCACATCAAACATCATGACATGCAAGTAAAATTTTGCTGAAGATAATTCAAAGATGGTTGCAACAATATATTGACAGAGAACTGCCAGAAATTCAAGCTGGATTCAGTAGAGGACATAACCAGCGATATCATTGATGATGTCAGATGGATCTTGGATGACAGCAAAAAAGATGGTTGTTGTTGTTGTTTCCCAAACTTTGCTGGAGCAGAAAGCCTCATATTTAACCTGGGAAGTGGCTGGCGAATGGCTCAAACAGTGGACCCTGGGGTTCACAATCCAATGCTTATCATATAGAGCCATCAAGCTCCCCAAAATAATGTTTACCTGTGCTTTATTGACTATGAAAGGCTTTTAACAATGTGGATTATAACAAACTATGGATAACATTGCAAAGAATGGACATTCCTGAACAATTAATTGTGTTCATAAGGAGCCATATGTAGACCAAGAGGCAGTCATTAAAACAAAACACAGGAGTACAGAACAAGGGGATACTTGGTTTAAAATCATAAAATGTGTGTATCAGTGTTGGTTTAGTTTTTCACCATACTGCTGTATGAAGAATGTGGGATCAGGATTCAAGGAAGATGCATTAACAACCTGTGATATACAGATGATACAACCTTGCTTGCTGGAAGCCAAAAGGACTTATAATACTTAGTGATGAAGAGCAAACACTACAGCCTTCAGTATGGACTGGACTTCAATGTAAAGAAAACCAAAGTCCTTACTACTGGACCAATAAGTAACATCAAGATAAATGGAGGAAAGATTGAAGTTGTCAAAAACTTCATTTTACTTAGAGCAAAAATAACAGTTTGAGGACTAAGGTGTACCTGACCCATGCCATTCTATTTTCATTCGCCTCATATGCATGTGAAAGGTGTACCGTGAATAATGAACACCACAAAGAATTGATGAATTTGAATTACAGGTGTTAGAGAAGATTATTGAAAGCACCCTGGACTTCCAGAAGAACAAACAAATCTGTGTTGGAAGTGCACCCAGAAAGCTCCTTGGAGGCGATATGGCAAGACTTTGCCTCTCATACTTTGGTCATCTGAAGGGACCAATCCTTGGAGAAGGATATCATGCTTGGTAAAGTGAAGAGTTAGTTAAAAAAAAAAAAAAGGAAGATCCCCAACAAGATGGATTGGCACAGTGGCAGCAGTACCGGGCTCAAGCATAACAATTGTGAGGGTGGTGCATGACCGGCCAGTGTTCTGTTCTGTTGCGCAGAGGGTCAGAATCAACTCAGTTGTAGAGGGCTTTGGGTAAGGGGTAAAGAAAAATGGGTAGATGGAAGACGGGTGTGCAGAAAGCAGAAGGGACTAAAGGAGATGGGGAAAATGGTGTGAGGTAGGAAACAGTGGCCCCACGCAGACTAGCTAAGAGGAGACCAGGGGGAGAGAAGTGAGGAGGAGGGAGGTCGGCCTAGTAGTGGAAACGGATGGAGGGAATGAGGGAGTGGCGCAGAAGTGTGGGGTGAAGAGGGCATGATGCCAAAACGGGGAGGGTGGTAAGGGGAGAAGAATGGGGCATGGTGCAAGGAAACCAGGGAACAGAGGGGCGGAGCATGGAAGGGACGGTGCGCGGAGGGTCAAGCTCCAAGTCCGTCCTTGAAAAACCAAGGTGATGACAGGAAGGCGCAGGGAACTTGCAAACACCAATAGAGGGCGGAGGCCTCCATCCTCCAGTTTCAGCGCCCGACCTGCCAACTGAGGTACCAGTTGGAGTCAAGAATCCCTAATTTGAGCGCGAGGTCCAGCCGCCCGCTACACAGCCAGGAAACCTACCTCAGCCTGGTTCCTCGGATCAGGGTTGCAAGAACACAGTGGGTGCCTAGAGGCGGACTATTCCAAAGATTGACCAAGCCACCGCCCTTGAGTCACGCAGGCGTAGTGCGAGCCGGCGGTGCTAGCGGGAGAAGACCCAAGCCTGGCCCGGCGCCCGCGCGCAGCCTCACTCCACGGGCACCGCCCCCTGCCACCTTGCGAGCTAGGACTCAGTGCAGTGCCCTGTGGGACGTTGGTGGGTGCCCTTCTGGGGAGGAACTGGGAGCGTGTGGGGGCCGGTCTGCCTAGGGAGTGGGACAGAAACTCTCCTGAGCTAGGAAACTCCCCGTTATGGAAGACGGAAATGGAGTCAGAGACCCTTTCATATAGTTGTTGTTAAGTGCCATCGAGTCGGTTCCGACCCATAGCGACCCTGTACAGGGTTTCCGAGGGTGTAAATCTTTACGGGAGTAGAAGTTCATTTAAATCCCCACCATCACCTTGTAAAAGGAGATCTGGTAGCATAGTGGTTACGAATCCGGCTGCTAACCTCAAGGTCGGCAGCTCGAAACTACCAGCGGTTCCGCGGGAGAAAGATCAGGCGTTCTGCTCCCGTAAGGATTTACAGCCTTGGAAACCCTGTGCAGGGTCACGGTCACTGTGAGTCAGAACCGACTCCACGGTACTTAACAACATCACCCTGTAAAATACGAGCCGTTTGCCGAGCTATTGATTGACAAATGGAAACAGAGTGATTAGGTTTCTTCGTTTTGTACCGCGGAATTTTGGGCTTAAAAGTAGTCCGTGCCCGCTGTGCACTTGAAGGAGTTGAATGAAGTGGCAGCCACCCAGCGGGCATCATTTTAAGGGCCCTGGAGAAATGTGTAGCTACAATGAACTGACATGCCAGTGGTGCCGTGCCTCCTAGGTGAGCCCACGGCACGCACTGTTCTTTCCCGGAGCATTTGCAAATACTGGGTATGGAGGACCTGGCATGACCCAAGCAGGGTTTCACTGCAGAGCAAGGGATTCAGAAGAGCTTTGAATGCCTATGGGTTGACTCAACAGACTGGAAACAAGAAGAATCCGAAAAACAAGGCTATGGTAATGGCTGAGTTCTAGAAAAAGTAGTGGAAGAAGAGAAACGCAGTGAAATGGCCCTATCGCCTCCAGTTCTACAAATAGAATTGGCAACAATATTAACATCAAGACATTTACTAAATTTTCTAGTTGCATCAAATGAAAACCTAAAAAGCTCATTTAAAGCAGGACTCGATCATCTCTAGGCTTTCAATATATAGGAGTAGAAGGAGCCTCTCAGTCTAAAGCCTGGAAGCTACCACATGGAGGATATAGAAACAGAAGTGAACTGAGTTTCTCTGGAACCAAAAACTCAGTCCCACCCAACTCAATTGCTGATTGGATTGAGGCGATCAGTCTGTCATACAACCTAATCTGAAACCTGGAAAAGTGGCTCCCTTTGGTAGAAGATCCCATCAAGAACCTGTATGGTTCTTTTATGAACAAAGTCCAAGTTGAATACATTCTACCAATTTCTAGACACGTGCGGAAGCAGAAAATGTGTAGATAATCAAGAAGAAAAAATAGTGAAAGTAGAGCTGTTACAAACGTTCCGCGGGAATTCTCCTTGCACTTCTAGCAAGGAGTCACTGATTCAGGTGAGGTGTCAGGGACACAAGACATGAGCAAGACCACAGAAGTGTGAGAAATCAGGTTTAATAGAAAGCGAAAGTACACTTGAGAAGCAAGCGGTTCTACCTCAGAACGCTCCTAGGGAGATAGACATCATTGTGGCTGTCTAGGGGTAGTCTTTAAAATGTCCATCTCTGATGTTCTCTTAGCTCCTTGGTTTTTCTTCTTTTTGTCTCCTTATTTAATTACCGTATTCTGCCTGTGGTTGTTGGTGGTTACCATTGGGGTGGGGTTAGGGGTGTCAGGTCTGCTCATTCCTTACATCCCACTTCTATCATTTGCCCCCTGAGAGAGACAGACCCTAAATCTTTAGGAAATGGGGCAGCGAAGTCTTTCTGGCTACTTAGTGTTGACATGGGAAGTAGTCCTATTTATAGGGTCTCAATCTCAACTCATCGGTTCTAGATATGGAAGGAGGATGCCGATGGTCAATGGGGTCTAGTGATGTTGGAAAGATGGCATGTTCTTGTTGGCTGTGCAAGACTTGGATTTAATGGCCTGGGGACAAGAAGAAACTAATTTGACCCAAAAATTCAATAACTATGAGGGTAACAAGGACAGTCCTAATGATGGGGTGGTGGTGGTGATGTGCCACGGAGTCAGTTCTGACTCATAGCGACCCTGTACAGGGTTTCCAAGGCTGTAAATCTTTACGGGAGCAGAACGCCTTATCTTTCTCTTGCGGAACAGCTGGTAGTTTCGACCTGCTGACCTTGCAGTTCGCAGCCCGATTCGTAACCACTACGCTACCAGAGCTCCAATGATGGGGTACTGTTATTTAATGTGTGTCAGATTCTAGAATGCTGCTGATGTTGTTTTATACCTGTCCTGACTAACTTATATAGAAACATCACTGTCCTTTGAGATACAGGCAGATTTCTCTTTCTGCAGAGGTGAGCAAATCAAGAGCTCTGCAATTCTTCAGTGCTGCACCAATGAGAGGGTTTTGCTATTTGTACTAAGGATGTTACTGTGTCTTTAGCTATTGCATGTTATACTATGAGGGAGGTTTTTCATGCTGCAGCCCCAGTTGTGGCTAGTAGGAGCCTCCTGTATATCTGGGAGCATTAAACCAAGGGAACACCTTCTTATTCAGTTTGGGTGCAATACTCAATATACTTTATACTCACGTATCCATTGCCATGTGGTCTTTGCACATTAAGTTTTTCCCCCACTATCTGACTCTTCGTGCTGAAAAGGTGGCAGAAACTGAAAGGTCAGATAAAGGAGTTGAATATATTCTACCAAGTCTGTTTTTAATTTCTGAGAGCAGGTGAAGAGATGGTGACAGAACTCAGCAAGGCTCTTGGAGAGGTTCTTTAGATGGAGGCTACTATTGCCTTTTGGACACAGATTAAGTGTTTACAGAAGGCACATTGAAGGTGCAGTTCTCATTTCCTCTAAGACTTAAAAGACAGTAGTCTCCGCCTTCAAAAGTTTTGAGGTCAGGTGCTTAAAAGCACAGCACTTAAAAAAGCGGAAGTTAGACAGACAGGAATAGTAGAGTTAAAAACTGCAAAAAAAATACTAGCCTAACCAAGTCTTTAGCTGTTGGGCAATGGGGACAAGGCCTGGTAACTCTTCAGGGGATATTTAGGAAGTCCAATTTGGGGGTCTCAGGGATATCTGTACTGGGGAAATGCCTTTGGCTATAGCATACTTCCTGTCAGGAAAGTTTGGTTTGCTCTTTTGTTCTTTATAGGGTACTATTAGGGAGGCCATCTTAAAGAGAACACTGGTTTTGCTCTTCATCAATAAGTCTCTCCCCAAAAGCAGTTCTGGGACATCAGAGTAAGTAAAAAACTGCTGGGAGAATAAGAGGCACACATGGGAGAGGCCTGGAGAAAAACCTTCTCACTGGCTTCCCTTCGATGCTTCTAATTATGACAGAGTCAGGGGAAAGGAGCTCATCAGGGACCTGGAAGACCTAATAGTTGGTTCCCATATCAAGTAGGAAGGTTACAGACTAGCCAACGTGAGTCGGGGAGCCACACTTGAAGCAAGTGGCCAGGGGTGGCCGTCCCCCAGCTCCTTAGCCTCTCGGGGCTCATACCCTGCACACACAGCTCCAGTGTCTGCGTTTCATACATCAAAGGCATAGGGGCTTACAGGAAACCCTCGGTGTTATCTGTTCAGACCTTCTTTGGGGAAGCATGTTGACCACAATGTTGTTTTGGTTATGTGCCATTGAGTCGGTTCTGACTCACAGCGACCCTTCACAGGGTTTCCGAGGCTGTAAATCTTTACGGGAGCAGAAAGCCTCATCTTTCTCCCGTGGAACAGCTGGTAATTTCGAACTGCTGACCCTGAGGTTAGCAGCCCAATTCGTAACCACTAACCTAGCAGCCTCTAAAAGTTTTGCCTTCCTCTCATCCTTCCTTCCCTCGCTTGCATCCCGATTGTTAAAACCTGTAATTGCTGAAGTCAACAGCTCATTTGTCACTCTGAGGTCCCATGACCCTTCACTGGAGCTCACATCAAATATCAGGGGCTGACTGATTTACACAATGATCGTTCAGTACAATTCTACCCTCTGGGAATTCAGGATATAGGTTGGTATACTTTTACATAACGTCAACTAGACATCTTCTAAAAGCTACTGGGTTTTCATCTTTCTCTTGGGTTACTTCAGTAAATTTTGAATAGTTGACAGGTTTTATCTGGATGGCTCTTACTATGTCTATTAAACAAGTCTACATATGTTCTCTCATGGCTCTCCCTTCCAGGTTAGATCAAACATAGGGTGTTCTGGAATTCTTCAATGAACTCTCCTGGGTTAGTTGAGACACTCCAATTTTATCGTTACAGTTTTTAAGGTCCAAAGATCAAATAGCACAGCCTTTGGTATGGATTGCATCTCAATGTAAAGAAAACAAAAATCCTCACCACCTGGTTAATAAACAGCATTCTTATCAATGGAGAAAAGATTGAAGTTGTCAAGGACTTCATTCTTCTTGGATCAACTATCAACACTCATGGAAGCAGCAGTCAAGAAATCAAACGACATGGTGCATTAGGCAAATCTGCTGCACAAGACCTTTTTAAAGTGTTGAAGAACAAAGATGTCAGCTTGAGGACTAAGGTGTGCCAGACCCAAATCATGGTATTTTCAGTAACCTCATATGCGTGTGAAAGCTGGACAGTGAATACGGAAGACTGTAGAAGAATTGGTGCTTTTGAATTACAGTGTTGGAGGAGAATATTGAAAGTGCCATGGGCTGCCAAAAGAACCAACAGATCTGTGTTGGAAGACGTGCAGCCAGAGTGTTCCTTGGAGGCCAGGATGACCGAACTTCGTCTCTCATACTTTGGACATATTGTCAGGAGAGACCAATCGCTGGAGAAAGATACCATGTTTGGTATAGTGGAGGGTCAAAGAAAAAGAGGAAGACCCCCAATGAGATGGATTGGAAATATGGCAGCAGCAATGGGCTCAAGTGTGGCAACAATTGTGAGGTTGGCCCAGGACTGGGCAGTGTTGTGTTGTGTTGTGTTGTACATAGGGTCGCTATGAGTTGGTACCAACTTGACGGCACCTAACAACAACAACATAGTAAATGGGACATGAACTTTCATGAAGTTCCCATTACCTCTAAGATCTTCTTGGAGAGGGTACAATGAAGAATAAGGAGATCAGGTTAGTGGCTGGGGCTGGGGAAAACTGTTATTTTCATTGAAACTTTCCCTTTGGGGATGGGGAGTCCAGGGTCTCAATCCTTAAGGCCTTCTTTTTCAGGATAGTGCGGTGGGGGTGCGGAGGCTTCAACACCACTCTTTGTAGGGAGGACTACAGCAGACATTGTTGGTCTGGGGTCTACTGTTAGCCCGTACTGAGTGTATATAATTTGGGTTGTTCTTGGAGCACCGTGAAGGCCTGTATGGTCCCTCAGATCATTTCTCTTGCTTACGGCATAAAAGATCTAGTTGTAAGATGGTATTAAAATTTAGGGAAACTCCAGCTGGCCAAACGTCTGAGTTCCCCAAGGAGTACTGTGGCCAGGCTGTGGTGCAAAAGAAAGTAAGTTTCTTTTTCCTCAGAGAGTCCAACTGCAAGTTAAGCAGTTCTTAAGGAGACAAGCCAAGGGAGAGCCTTTGGGCTCTAGTTTTGATGAAACTTGTCCCATGGTGTTACTGGGGCAAAGGGGAGAAAAAGAAAAGGGTCTGTCAGGAACTTGTCCCAGTGTCTCGGGGGACATTC
This sequence comes from Chrysochloris asiatica, assembly GCF_000296735.1. Lineage (NCBI taxonomy): Eukaryota > Metazoa > Chordata > Mammalia > Afrosoricida > Chrysochloridae > Chrysochloris > Chrysochloris asiatica. The sequence continues at coordinate 1,450,708 of NW_006408872.1, read as the reverse complement.
TTCTACCATTAGTACTGGTCTCGAGGGGTCCCTCGATGCTTAACCGTGTGTGGACCCTGGCCCTGGGAGACCGTTTAGTCCTCAGGACCCCACCAGCTGCCACCAGCTAATCTGTAGACCCCTCTGTGCAGAAGCAGTACTGCCAGGAAGCCCACACAAGAACTTCCTCATTATTTTCTCAGCTCTCACATTCGTAGTTCTGAGGATAGTGTATCACCAAGGCTTCTGTGAGGCATAAAATGTTCGAATTGTTTCTCACAAACAATTTCAGGAGGGTAGTAAACATCCCTCCATATGGACAAACCAACCTCTTCCACTGAGGCCCTTAGCTTGGGGCCCTGACAACTGGAGTTTGAAAAGGGGATATTCACATCATGGCGCTGTAGACTCCAGTCACTCCAAACTCTGTTCAACAAGCCTCTAATGCGAGAGCCTGGAGGGAAGGTGGGAAACCCCATTCCCTCCTGGGCCATTCAGGACAACGGTCCAGGGCTTCACTTAAGGCCCACCACAAGGTATTTGACAAAGGATGATATAAAAGGTGATGGGCTAAATCCTCCCACACCACTAATTCCCCTCAATAAAGGCCCCCATAAGGGCTTCCTATTGGGGATGATGCAGATTCACAAAACTGACGGGCAAGTCTGCTTTTCCCAGGTACATAGATTCCCAGCCACCAGCCGAGAAAGCACTACTCACAGAGTCTACAGAAAGGCAAGCTTTGAAAGTGACTACATCCCGCTCTACTCCTGTAACTGGCAGGAAAAGGGTATGTTGCTTTTGCCCTCACCTCACCGGTGGAGAGGGGCACCGTCTTACATGTCTTGGATTTAGGCTGTGAACAGCACAGGCAGTCTGGGTTTTGACATGCCCCCAGGCATGCCTGCCTACCTGGCCCTTTCTTTAAGACCCCAGACACTCAATGGCCACCAAGAGGGAAAGAGCCTTATGAGGCTAGTTAACTAGTACTCTCTTCTTTGGACCCTAGTGGGCCTCATGCACCTCTCCTGCCTCTACCTATGTTCTGATGGCTGACCCAGTCTATATCTCAGGGTCCCAGACACCCAACAGCCAACAAGAGAACAGGAAACCCGGAGCTTCCACTCAGAACTCCTGTCTTCAATCCACCAGCAGACTCCTATTTCCAAACCTAAAGCAGGAACTAGTTGAGAATGAAAGATGTATTAAATAAGGTACTGAGAGACTGACACAAAACATGCAGGACACAGAGAGAAAGTCAATCCCCAATATTTTACCCAAACCTAGAGGATTTTGGAGGAGCCCCCAGGAAATGTTACCGAACGTGCCTTGGGAATCCTCCTGCACTTCTAGCAAGGAGTCACAGATTTGGGTGAGGTGTAGCAAGACATGAGCAAGACCACAGGAGTGCAAGAAAGCAGGTTTAATAGCAAAAGCACACTCGAGAGGCACGCGGGTGTGCCTTGAAAGCTACTGAGATAGACATTAATCGTGGCTGTCTGGGGTATTTATTTTTTAAATGTCCATTTCTGACGTCCTTGTAGCTCAGAGTCTTTTCTTCTTTTTGTCTCCTTATTCAGTTACCTTCTTCTGCCTGTGGTTGTTGGTGGTTACTGGGGTTTGGGGTGCCGGGTCTTCTCTTCTTTCTTCATGTACCTGTTCTATCAGAACTGTAGATGATCCAGATATTGGATTTATGAGACAAAGACATTAAAATATATAAGCTAAAATGTTTTTTAAGGAATTGAAAATAATACAATATCTAAAATGATACACACATAGAATGACTTTAATCATCAGACAGGATATAGCAGAAAATCAAGAACAATCATCCAAAAACATCCTAACTGAAACACAAAGAAGAAAAACAAGATAAGCAACAGATGGGAGCAGAAGAAACATTTAAAGGAAAAATAGCTGGGAATTTTTCTAAACACAGTAACATCTAAGTAGAAAATTAAACAAAAACAAAAACCCAAATATAGATGTATCATAGTAAAACTTTCAAAATCAAAAGTCAACAAAGGGCTTTCAAATGCAGCCCAAGGTAAAAGACATGTTACTTAAAAAGAGCAGCAGTAAGACTGATGACTTACTTAACAGCAAAATTATAGAAGACAGTTAAATTGTATCTTTAAAGTACTGAAAGGGAAAACCTGTCAATCTGTCATTGTAAACTCAACAAAAGAATCCATCACAAAAGAAGACAAATGCATTTTCATATAAGCAATCTGAAAGAACCTGACACAAGCAAGTGAACACTAAAGATTTACTAATTAATGTTCTTCAGGCCAAAGCAAAATAATCTCAGATGAAAGAACATGACTGCAGGAAGGAAGGAAGAGTACTAGAAAGTATAAGTGAGCAAATTTTTTAAAAAATTTTTCTGAAATCAACAATAATAATGTAGGCTTGTGGGGTTTATAACATTCTGTTTTTGTTAGGTACCATCCAATTTGTACCAACTCATAGCGGCCCTGTGCACAACAGAATGCAACACTGCCTGGTTCTGCACCAACCTCACTATCATTGTTACGCTTGAGCCCAATGCTGCTGCCACTGTACCCATCCATCTCATTGAGGGTCTTCCTCTTTTCTCCAAACCTCCACTTTACCAAGCACAATATCCTTCTCCAGGGACTGGTCCCTCCTGGTAATATGTCCGAAGTATGAGAGATGAAGTCTGGCCATCCTAACTTCCAAGAAGTATTCTGGCTGTACTTCTTCTAACACAGATTGGTTTGTTCTTTTGGCAATCCATGGTACTTTTAATATTGTCCAACACCATAGCTCAATGCATCAATTCTTCTATGGTTTCCTTATTCACTGTCCAAATTTCACATGCATATGAGGTTATTGAAAATACTGTGGCTTAGGTCAGGTGTACCTTAGTCCTCAAACTGACATCTTTACTTGAACATATTAAAGAGGTCTTGTGCAGCAGATTTGTCTAATGCAATATAGTGTTTGATTTCTTGACAGCTGCTTCCATGAGTATTGATTGATGTAAGCAAAAGTAAGTGTTTAACACCAGAGATGGAGACAGAGATGAGGGCATGGAGAAATAGAGCAGTTGAGGACTCTAGACTCAGGGAAAGAGCTAGGCTGTGTGCTGGGGGCCAGGTGCTGGGGGCCAGGAGGCAGGCTCACCGAATGTGCCCTTTAGTTGTTTAAATGATTATATATTCCTGAGTGTTTTTGTATACACTGCCCCCCCTTTAAAAAAAATAAACAAACAGAAAGACTATAAGCAAATACTGTTGAATGATGATGTATGGAGGAGATTGCAATCATTGCAATGAAACGATGAGTGTAAAACTGATGTTCCCCCATATAAACTATCACTCAGGTCACAATAAAAACTTAAAACAAACAAAAAAAGGTATTTGAAATGAAAAAAATAATTTGAATATCATGCAGATCACCTTCTCTGTTCATTGTACAGTATAATTAGAAATCAAGTATACATATAAATGTATAGTTATGAATAAATTTTTCATGGGGGGCGGAGTCAGGCTTTAACAACTTGAATCTTTTATCCATTTAACTTGATGTTATTTATTGATCCAGTTGTGAGGATTTTTGTTTTCTTTACATTGAGGTGCAACCCATATGAAAGGCTATGGTCTATGATCTTCATCAGTAAGTATTTTAAGTCCTCTTCACTTTCAGCAAGCAAGGTTACATCATCTGCATATCACAGGTTGTTAATGAGTCTTCTCCAATCCTGATGTTACATTTTTCTTGATATAATCCAGCTTCTCGGATTATTTGCTCAGCATACAGATTAAATAAGTATGGTAAAATAATATAACCCTGGAGCACACCTTTGTTAAGTTTAAACTATTCAAATGTTCCCTTGTTCTGTTAGAATGACTGCCTCTTGGTCTATGTACAGATCTACACACAATTAAGTGTTCCAGAATACTAATTTTCCTCAATGTTGTCAATAGCTTGTCATGATCCACACAATCAAAAGCCTTTGCGTAGTCAATAAAGCACAGGTAAACATCTTTCTGGTATTCTCTGCTTTCAGCCAAGGTAATCTGACGTCAGCAATGATATTCCTTGTTCCACATCCTTGTCTAAATCCAGCTTGAATTTCAGTGAATTGTTGCAGCTGTTTTTTAATTATCTTTAGCAAAAAATTTACTTGCATGGTATATTAATAATATTGTCCAATGATTTCCCCATTCTGGTAGGTCACCTCTCTTTGGAATGGGCACAAATATGGATCTATTCCAGTTAGTTGGCCAGTTAACTATCTTTCAAATTTCCTGGCATAGATGAATGAATGCCTCCAATGCCACATCAGTGTGTTGGAGATTTCAATTTGTATTCCATCAAATCCTTGTTCTTTTCCAATGCCTTTAATGTACCTTGGACTTCTTCCTTCAAGATGACCAGCTCTTGATTATATTCCGCCTCTTGAAATGGTTGAATACCAACCATTTATTTTTGGTACAGTGACTGTGTATTCCCTTCATCTTCTTTTATTTTTTCTGCATCATTCAATATTTTGCCCATAGAATCCTTCAGTATTATAAGTTAAGGCTTGAATTTTTTCTTCAGTTCCCTCAGCTTGAGAAGTACTGAGCATGTTCTCTTTTTTTGGTTTTCTAACTCCAGGTTTTTGTCCATTTCATTATACTACTTGACTTTGTCTTCTTGAGCTGCCCTTTGAAATTTTCTATTCAGCTTTTTTACCTTCTCATTTCTTCCATTTGCCTTAGCATCTTGATGTTAAAGAGCAACTTTTA
>NW_006408872.1:1435395-1444479 GCF_000296735.1 Chrysochloris asiatica | reverse complement strand
CTAGGGTATCAATTTTTATACAGTCCATTTCATTTCTTTTACACTTTCCAATTTTCCTAGATTTGTACATTCCATGTTCTGCAAATTAATGAAAATGTTATAGCTGTTTTTCTTCATTTTGAGTTGTGCCTCATCAGCAAATGAAGGTCTCAAAGATTTTACTTCATTCACATCATCATGGTCAACTCTAATTTTGAGGAGGCAGCTCTTCCCCTGTCTTATTTTGAGTGTCTTCCAACTTGAGGGGCTCATTTTCCATCACTATATCTGATAATACTGTGGTGTTGTATATCTGACAATACATGTTTCAATAGCCAATATTCTGGTGCTATCCTACGGTGTTCAATTGCTATTCATAAGGTATTCAGGAGTCTGTCTCTCCTTCCTAGTCTGTCTTCATCTGGAAGTTCATCTGAAACCTGTCCACCCAAGGTGACCCTGCTGGTCTTTAAAATACCAGTGACATAATATCCAGAATCACAGCAACATGCAAGCCAGCACATTAATACAAACTGACAGACGAGTGGTGGTTATACCATATAATGATAAAGCATATGATAGCACAAAGGGTCAGAGGGAAAAAGATTAATCCAGATTAAACTGTTGTAAGGCACTATCTCTTTATTAAACTAAAACAAAGCAAATTATTTGCTCAGCACATAGATTGAATAAGTATGGCGAAAGGATACACCCTTGGGGCCCACCTTTCCTGATTTTAAACCATTTCATATCTACTTATTCTGTTCTAACAGTTGTCTTTTTGTCTATGTATAAATTTCTCATGAACACAAGTTTTCTGGAGTATGTGTTCTTCCCAATGTTATCCATGGTTTGTTATGATGGTGGTACTGGTGGTTATGTGCCAGAAGTCAGTTCCGAGTCATAGTGACCCTGTATAGGGTTTTTGAGGCTTTCAGTCTTTATGGGAGCAGAAAGCTTCATCTTTCTGCCTCAGAGCAACTGCTACATTCAAATTACTGACTTTACAGTTAGCAGACCAGCTCAGAATCCACTACACTACCAAGACTCCTTGTTTGTTGTGATACAGACAGTCAAAATCCTTTGATAAATCAATAAAGCACAAGTAAACATCTTTCTTATATCCCCTACTTTCTGCCAAGGTCCATCTGATGTCAGCAATGATATCACTCATTACAAATCTTCAGAGTCTGACTTGAATTTCTAGCAGTTTCCTGTTGATGTACTATTGCAACCATTTTTTTAATTATCTCCAGCAAAATAGTTCTTGGATGTGACATTAATGATATTGTTTGACGAGTTCCCAATCCATTGAGTCACCTCTCTTTGGAATGGGCACATAATGGATCCCTTCCAACTGGCCATTTAGCTGTCTTCAGAATTTCTTGGCATAGATGAGTGAGTGCCTCCAGCACTGCATCAGTTTGTCAAGATTTCTATTTGTATTGTCAATTCCTGGAACTTTGTTTTTCACTAATGCCTTCAGTATGTCTTAGACTTCTTTTTATAAGGAATTAGTACAAAGTATTATTGGAGAAAACAATGACGACTCATAGCAAGCCTGCAGGACAGAGTAGAACTCCAGAGGGTTTTCAAGACTGTAAATCTTTACAGGAGCAAGCACACAGCCTAATCCTTTTCCCATGGATCGGCTGGTAGGTTTAAATTATGGACCTTCCAGTTATCAGGCCAATGCTTAACCAACACGACTCCAATGTAGTCAAAGATTTCATTGGTTTTGGATAAACAATCAGTGCCCATGGAAGCAGCAGTCAAGAAATAAAGCAATGTATTACATTTGGCTAAAAACAGGGCTCCAGGAATTGATATAATACTAACAGAACTGTTCCAACAAACTGATGCAGTGCTGGAGGTACTCATCTATGCCAAGAAATTTGGAAGACAGCTCCTTGGTCAAACAATTGGAAAAGATCCATATTTGTCCCTGTTCAAAAGAAAGGTGACCCAATGGAATGTGAAAAATAATCAAGCTATATCATTAGTTTCACATGCAAGTAAAATTTGACTAAAGATAATTCAAAAATGGTTTCAGCACTACATCAACAGGCAGCTGCCAGAAATTCAAGAAGAGGACTTGGAACAAGGATACATACCACTGTTGATATTATATAATAACTTTGGCTGGAAGTGGAAAGTACCAGAAAGACATTTACTTGCATTTTATTGACTATGCAAAGTCATTCGACTGTGTGGATCATAACAAACTACAGATAACATTGTGAAGGAGAATTCCATAACATTTAATGGTGACATGAGGATCCTATACATAGATCAAAGGGCAGTTGTTGGAACAGAACAAGGAGATACTGTTTCAAATTCAAGAATGCTAAGTGTCAAGGTTGTATCCTTTCACCATAAAAATTCAATATGTATGCTAAGCAAATAATCCGAGAAGCGGGATTATATGAAAAAGAACATGGTGTCAGGATCAGAGGAAGACAAGAAACATTAACAACCTGTGATATGCAAATGATACAACCTTGCTTTCTGGAAACAAAGGTCTCAAAATACTTACTGATGAAAATCAAAGACTACAGCCTTCAGTATGGATAAAACCTCAATAGAAAGAAAATGAAAATTCTCACAACAGGACCAATAAATAACATCATGATAAACTGAGAAAGGATTGAAGTTGTTAAAGACTTCATTTTGCATGGACCCACAATACTCTTGGAAGCAGTAGTCAAGAAATTAAACAACATTGCATTAGGCAATCTGCTGCAAAAGTCCTCTTTAAAGTAATGAAGAGCAAAGATGTCGCTTTGAGGACTAAGGTGTGTCTGGACCAAACTTATTTTTTTCAAACACTTTTTCACATGCATGTGAAACTTGGACAATGAATAAGGAAGATCTCATAGAAGAATTGATGCATTTGAATTATGGTGTTGGCAATGAATATTTAAAGTATCGTGGATTGCCAAAAGAAATAAATAAATATGTCTTGGAAAAAGTACAGCCAGATTGCTCCTTAAAAGCAAGGGTGGCAAGACTTCGTCTCTCTTAATTTGAACATGTTGTCAGTAAGGACCAATCTCTGAAGAAGGTGCATTATGCTTGGTAAAATGGAGTGTCCATGAAAAAGAGGGAGACCCTCAACGAGATGCATTGAGAACAACAATGGATTCAAACATATCAAAAACTGTGAGGATTGCACAGCGCCAGACAGTGTTCCATTCTGTTGTGTCTCATAGGGTCTCTATGAGTCAGATTTGACTCAGTGCTATCTAACAACAACATAAGATTGTTGTGTGACAATGTCCTTAAAATTCTTGTTTGCTGTTAGGTGCCATTGAGTCAGTTCTGACTCATAGTGACCCTATGCACAACAGAACAAAACTCTGCCCGGTCCTAAACCATCCTCACAACTGTTGCTACATTAGAGCCTATTGTTGCTACCACTGTGTCAATCCATCTTATAGATTTTCCTATAAGGTTCCTATAGAGTTTCCAAGGACCAGCTGGTGAGTTCAAACTGCCGACCTTACAGTTCAAACTGACCTTGAGTGCTATGACACCATACCAGGACTGCATTTTTCCCATAGAATCTTTCAGTATTGCAAGTCAACGCTTAATTTTTTTCTTCAGTTCTTTCAGCTTAAAAAATGCTGACCAAGTTCACCACTTTTGGTTTTCTAACTCCAGGTCTTTGCGCATTTCATTATAGTACTTGACTTTGTACTTTCTCAAATTTCCTTTTCATATTTTCTGTTTAGCTCTTTTACTTCCTCCTTTCTTCCATTCACTTTAGCTTCCCTATGTTCGAGAACAAGTTTCAGAATCTCTTCTGACATCCATTTTTGTCTTCACTTTCTTCCCTATCTTTTAAATGACCTTTTGCTTTCTTCCTGTATGGTGTTCTTGATGTTGTCCCACACCTCTTCTGGTCTTTGCTCATTAGTGTCTAATGCATCCCATCTGTTCTTGAGATGGTCTCTAAATTCAGATGGGATATATTCAATGTCATATTTTGGCTCTCATGGACTTGTTTTAATTTTCTTCAATTTCAGTCTTAACTTACATGTGATCAGTTGATGGTCTGTTCCATAGTCTGTCTCTGGCCTTGTTTTGATTGATGATATAGAGTCTCCACAGATGTAGTCAATTTGATTCCTGTGTATCCCATTAGGTGAAGTCTATTTGTTTATGTTGTTTTAAAAATGTATTTGCATTTGATAAATTGTTGATCTTGCAGAATTCTACCATGTGATCTATAACATCATCATTTCTATTCCCAAAGCCGTATTTTTCAAATGTTGATCCTTCCTCTTTGTTTCCAGCCTGCAATCACCAATAACTATCAGTGCGTATTGGTTGCATGTTTGATTAATTTCAGACTGAAGAAGTTGGTGCAGCAGTGGTGGTGGTGTGCCACTGAGTTGGTTCCAACCCATTAGTGACTCTGTATAGGGTTTCCAAAGCTATAAATCTTTACAGGAGCAGAAAGCCTCTTCTTTCTCCCAGGAAGTGACTGCTAGTGTTGAACTACTGACCTTGCAGTTATCAGTCTAAATCATAATTCACTATGCTACCAGAGATCCTTGAAGAAATTGGTTGTTGTTGTTAAGTGCCATTGAGTCGGTTCCAACCCATTGCAACCCTGTATAGGGTTTCCAAGGAGTTTCTAGTGAGCTTGAACCACTGACCTTGCAGTTCAAATGGCTTTGCAGTCTGGTGCATTAACCCACAGCGCCACAAGAATTCTTCAATTTCATCATCACTGGCTTTAGTGGTTATTACATAAATTTGAATAATAGTGACATAAATTGGTCTTTCTTGGGTGCTTACTGATATTATCTTATCACAGACAGCATTGTATTTCAAGACAGATCTTGAAATGTTCTTTTGACAATGAATGTGACGCCATTCCTTTTCAATTTGACATTCTCCACATAGTAAATCATATGCTTTTTCTGATTCAAAATGGCCAATACCAGTCTATTTGAGCCTAGGCTATTGATCTTTATGCATATCACTTTTGACAACTTCAATTTTTGTAGATTCATACTTTGTACATTCCATGTTCCAAATATTTGTGGATGTTTGCAACTGTATCTTCTCATTTTGAGTTTTCTCCATCAGCAGATGAAGTCATTATTTGCTCCATGTCATTATGGCCAACTCTACTTTGAGGAGGCAACTCTTCCTCAGTCATATTTTGAGTGCCTTCCAAATTGAGGGATTCATGTTCTGGCACTATATCTGATAATGTTCTGCTGCCATTCACAAGGTTTTCATTTTACAGCACTATATCTAACAATGTTCCACTGGTATCATAAGGTTTTCAATGGTTGACCATTAGGAAGTGGTCTGCCTCTCCTTCTTCCTAGTCTGTCTTAGTCTGGAAGCTCAGCTGAAACCTTTCCACCATGAGTGATCCTGCTATAGCTTCCAGCATCAAAGCAACACACAAGCCACCACAGTATGACAAACTGATGAACGAGTCGTGATAAGACTTTTAGAAGCCTTTGTTAAATGAGAGGTCTGAGAGGCATATCCGGAAAGAATATAATCTGAAAGGGTATACGAGGCACCAATTCAAGTATTTCTGAGGTCTTAACAAAGGGTTTTATAATCCCACCCTTGGTTTCAATTTACTTTAAGATGTATTTCCTAATGGCGCAAGATCTTTTCTTAAAGACCTTTTTTTTTTTGAGAATCGTCTGCAAAGGGATGTTGGGGATGAAAAACAGCTTCATTTTTTAGCCCTAAAGGTCCTGGTTTTTTTAGTTCCTCATTCTTTAAATCTTCTTTTGGAAAATATAATTCCTTCTTTAGCTCACCTCTCTCTAAGCATTTCTTCATATAACAGCTATAAATCTCCTTAGCCAGTTGTATCAGTTCATTAGGTACATTTTCTGTTTCCCACTAAGTGCAGGCAATCTTGTTCTTAAACTTGTCACCACTAAATAACAAGAGTAGTCTCAAAATCCAACATTTCATTCCTAGTAAAAAACATCCAACAAAATAGGATAGAAGGGAAAGTCCTCAACATAATTAAAAACATGTATACAAATCAAAAAGCCAGCATTATTCTCAATGAAGAGTAACTGAGAGCATTTCCTTTGCAAACAGGAACCAGACAAGGATGCCCTTTATCAACACTCCTATTCAATATTGTTTTGGAAACCAAGCTTATAAGGTGGGAAAGGGAAATGAAAGGCATTTGAATTGGCAAAGAAAAAGTAAAACTCCATTTGTAAATAATATGACCCTGTACATAGAAAATCCCAAAGATTCAACAAGAAAATTATTGGAATTCATTGAAAGATTCAGCAAAATGCAAGAGCACAAGAACAATATGTAAAAATTAGTTGGATTCTTCTACACTACTACTGACAGCTCTGAAATTATTAGGAATAAATCTAACTAGAGAAACAAAAGACCTATACAAAGAAAATTACAAGAAACCAAATAAGATTTACAAAATGGAAGAGTATGTCATGTTCATGGATAAGAAGACTTAACATTGTGAAAATGTCAATACTACCCAAAGCAATATTTAGCTATAATGCCATTGATAGCATGGATCTGTTGTTGTTATGTACCGTGGAGTCAGTTCCAATTCATAGCGACCCTGCATAGAGTTTCCGAGGCTGTAAATCTTTATGGGAACAGAAAGCCTCATCTTTCTCCCGTGGAACAGCTGGTAGTTTCGAACAGCTGTACCTGAGGTTAGCAGCCCAATTTGTAACCACTATGCTACCAGAGCTACTGACCTAAGAAAATAGAGTTGGTTAAATCATTGAGTCTCAAGTGTTGTTGTTAGGTGCCATCGAGTCAGTACCAACTCATAGCGACCTTATACACAGCAGAACGAAACACTGCCCAATCTTGGGCCAACCTCACTATTGTTGCTACACTTGAGCCCATTGATGCTGCCATTTTGCCAATCCATCTCGCTGGGGCCTTCTGCTTATTCTCTGATCCTCCACCTTACTGAACATGATATCCTTCTCCAGTGACTGGTCCCTCCTGACAATATGTCCAAAGTATGAGAGATGAAGTTTGGCCATCCTGGCCTCCAAGGAGCACTCTGGCTGCACTTCTCCCAACACAGATCTGTTGGTTCTTTTGGCAGTGCATGGCGCTTTTAATATTGAGAACTTTGCAAATAAGGAAGTTTATAAATTAGCTAAAATGACCTTATGGTCCTAGAAGGAGAACATGGCAAGGAGACTAACACATGCTTAAATCCACCCAGATAGTTATCTCAGGAATTAAGCAGCCAAGACCCCAGAGGTAGAATGTTTGAGGAAGTTTATTGTCTTATTGTTTCTTTCTCCAAAGAATGCTATCTTGATGTTAAAATGGATGAAGTGTACACCCTAATGTAACTTACCTTATATAATGTGCCTGTTCTTTGCAAAAGACAGGACAGTCTTGAGAAATTCTTTCCATCCTCCAGACTGCTGGCTTTCTGCTAATAAAGCTTGGAATGGATCTCACCATGTCTCTGTGATTGACTACAGTGACAAGCAGCAAGCCCTCGTTTCGGTTTGGCAACACAATCCCAAGCTAGATTGCAATGTTATTCTTTAAAGAGATGGAAAAAATGACCATGAATTTGATATGGCAAGGAAAGAGACCTTGGATAAGCAAAGCACTGCTTAAGAAGAACAAAGTTGGAGGCCTCTCACTCCCTGATCTCAAAATTTACCACACAGCTACAATGGTTAAACAGCTTTGTAATGGTACATAGATTAATGGAACAGAATTGAGAACCCAGAAGTAAATCCATCCACATACAGTTAACTGATCTTTGGCATAGATCTAAAACACATTAAACAGGGAAGAGATAGTCTCTTCAACAAATGGTGCTGGAAAACTGGAAATCCCTTTGCAGAAGAATGAAAAAAGATCCATATTCCACACCATATACAAAAACAACCTCAACATGGATTAAAGATCTAAGTATAAACTCTAGAACTACACAGATCATCGGTGATAAAATAGGGGCAAATTTTAGAGAATCTAATGCAAGGCATAATAAATACATTATCAAACATTATGAAACACACACAAACAGTAGAAGACAAAATAGATGACTGGGACCTCCCAAAAATTAGAAATCAAGAAATACAGGCCAGGACATGAGTAGATATATGCACACTGATGTTCATCGCAACACTATTCACAGTAACAAAAAAATGGAGACAGCATAAGTACCCATCAATGGAAGAATGGATAAACAAAACTTGGTGCATACGCACAATGGAATTCTTTGAAATGCGTAAGAATAATGATGAATATGCAAAACATCTCATAACAAGGGTGAACCTGGAGGATATTATGCTAAGTAAAATTGTTGTTGTTGTTGTTAAGTGCCATCGAGTCGGGTCCGACCCATAGCGACCCTGTACAGGGTTTCCGAGGGTGTAAATCTTTACGGGAAGTAAAATTAGTCAATCACAAAAGGATGAATATTGTATGAAACAATTATTGTAAAAGCTTAAGAAAAGGTTTTCACTATATTCATCAAGGTAGTAACTCAAAATACCAACAGAGAGGGAAGGAGTCTTCACACATCAAGTATCAGTGCTATCCCCTCTATACAGGGTAGATAGGGATGCGCAACTTATACATTGGCTACCTAAAATGAGGGACAATAAAGACATGAAGTGACTGGATTACAAGGTTTCAAGAGGGAGTTTAGTTTAAGAGTGTGTGGGGGAAGATAGAGTCCCCACTGAATAGTTTTCTTCTGGTCTAGATGGGTCTGGTTAAAAGAAATGGAGATAAGATTCTTATGATTCAGTAGTGAGTAATTGTTATCATAAATAATTGTGATTGTCATCTTGTAAAGGTAGAAGCTGTGTAACAAAAACTGGGGAGTAGTTGATCTTACAGTCCAGAAACAGAGGACCCTAGGACCATCAAGGGAGAAGAGCACAAGCAGAATGTGGAACCTTATCCAGAGAAGCAGCGACACCAGAGATGGGGACATGAAGAGAGGGAGCAGCTGAGGACTCTAGATTCATGGAAAGAGATGGACTGAGTGCTGGTGGCTGGAGGCAGACTTGTAGAATGTGCCCTTTGGTGGTGTAAATTATTATATATACCTGAGTGGTTTAAAAAAAAAAAAAA
>NW_006408872.1:1432164-1433935 GCF_000296735.1 Chrysochloris asiatica | reverse complement strand
GAGGGGATTGTAACCATGGCAATGAAACGATATACAATAGGATGAATGTAACGCTACTGTTCTCCCATGTGAACTTCATATAACTCACAATAAAACTTTTTTTTTTTTTTTAAAGTATGCTCACCATGGAATGGTCAATCATTCAAAATCAAAAAGGCAGCATTTATTTACCTAAGGACAAAGTTGAGAAGGGAAGAGGGGTGAAGTTCAAGTAGAAACCAAAGGTAGGAAGCAGGACAACTGTTGTTGCATGGAGGGGATAAGTAACCATTGGAATGAACCAATGTATGATTTGTTGAATGTAAAGCTGATGATCTTGTGTAAACCTTCTCGATTCACAACAAGGAGTAAAAAAATAAAATAGTAGAAATGTGAAATGAAATATGCACATTTAAGTGTTATAAATGATGTGCAACTGCATACTGCAGCTATAGATAAATCCTGGGCATAGAAGAAATAAACTAAGGAAATCCACAAATGATCTAAAATAAATAAATAAATAAACAAAAAAACCGTAGTCCGTCCTCTGACCACAAATTATTTACAAAGAGTAGAAAGCATAGATCATTTTCTTGTTAAAGATATTACCAAAAAAATTTTTTTAAAACCTAGGTAAAATGTACATACAGTATAAAACCCACTGCCATCTTAGCGACCCTATATAGGATTTCCAAGATTATAAATCTTTACAGAAGGAGAAAGGCTCATCTTTCTCCCTCAGAACGTCTGGTGGATATGAACTGCCAACCTGTGGTTAGCAGTCCAGTATTTATCCTACAATGCCACCAGGATTCCTTACATACAATGTACTATACAAAATTTTAACCTATAGTACATTTTTGTATAGTACTATGCATTTGCTTTCTTCATGTATGATGCTCTTGATGTCATCCCACAATTCTTCTGGTCTTCGGTCTTTAGTGTTTAATGTATCATTTCTGTTCTTCAGATGATCTCTAAATTCAGGTGGGATATATTCAAGGTCATATTTTGGCTCTTGTGGACTTGCTTTCATTCTCTTCAGCTTCAGTTTGAATTTGCATATGAGTAATTGGTGGTCTGTTCCACAATCTGCCCCTGGCCTTGTTTTGACTGATGATATAGAGCTTTTCCATCATCTTTTTCTGTAGATGTAGTCAATTTGACTTCTGTGTATTCTATCTGGTGAGGTCCATGTGTATAATCGTCTCTTATACTGTCTAAGGAAGATATTTGACATGAACAAATCATTGATTTTGCAGAACTCTATCATGTCATGTGATCTCCAGCATCATTTCTATCACCAAGGCCATATTTTCCAACTACTGATACTTCCTCTTTGTTTCCAACTTTTGCATCCCAATAGCCAGTAATGATCAATACATCCAATGGATCTTGGCTGAAAGCAGAGAATACCAGAAATACGTTTACATGTGCTTTATTGACTATGCAAAGGCTTTCAATTATGTGGATCATGACAAGCTATGAACAACATTGTGAAGTATAAGTATTCCTGAACACTTAATTGTATTCATGAGGAAACTGTACAGGGACCAAGAGGCAGTTGTTCGAACAGAACATGGGAACCCTGAATGGTTAAAAATTAAGAAAGTTGTCAGAGTTGTATTCTTTCACCATACTTATTCAATCTGTATGCTGAGCAAATAATCTGAGAAACTGGGTTATATGAAGGAAAACATGGCATCAAGATTGGAGGAAGACTCATTAACAACCTGCAATATGCAGATGATACAACCTTGCTTGCTGAAAGTGAAAAGGACTTAAAATATTT
>NW_006408872.1:1429467-1430399 GCF_000296735.1 Chrysochloris asiatica | reverse complement strand
TTCTGCTGTGCATGGGATCATTCTGCTGTGCATGGGATCACTATGAGTCGGTTTCAACTCAATGGTGCCTAACAACAACAACCCCCAGTGATATAGATTAACAAAGTAGCAGCATCAATGGGCTCAAGTGTGGCAACAATTGTGAGGTTGGTCCAGGATCGGGCAGTGTTTCGTTCTGTTATGCATAGGGTTGCTATGAGTTGGTACCAACTCGATGGCACCTAACAACAACAACTACATTTTCATAGCAACTCACCAGTCAAGACTCTGTCCCAGCTAATCATCTGTGACAGAATTATAAATCCAGGGTGAGAGAGGTCCTATATAGGAGAAACCCACTGCGAGACAGCTGTAATTCTCATGCCACCGTCTGAGGGGACTTCCTCCGTCACCACAGTTCACCCCCAAATTCCAGCTCCCTGAGTCCTCAGAGCACACTGAAACTTGAGAATTGTTGACCACATGGTGGAGCGCTCAGTGAGAGCACTGACAATCAGCAGGCCCAGGTGGGAGAACTTTAGAGCCCACAACCCCTGTGCTGAAGGGTAGGAATGCATAGTGCTTGTTCTATGTATGAAGCCTGTCCAATCAAGGAGCTGCGCTGAGCCCGGTTCCAGGTGCGCTCACAGCCTAGACCTGCAGTCCCAGCCAGGAGAGGTCCCCTGTGTCTCCCTGTGGCTGAGGCCCCTAGTTTCCCAGTATGTACAGGCTGAGGGTAGAGCCAGCACAGCAAGTGCTCATAACAGATGGCAGCATCGTTATTATTATAGACAACAGTCATATCAGCAGGCTGTCTCTTGTCCTGTGGAGGGGGTGCAACACAGGGTGTGCTTTCTCATCCCTGGTGCCTGAGATTTGTGTTTTAGAAATTGATATCCTCAAAACACTGTCCTTCATGTGGCCAGAGACGGGTAAGGATCACGTGGAACCTC
>NW_006408872.1:1399280-1415226 GCF_000296735.1 Chrysochloris asiatica | reverse complement strand
ATACAGGAAGAAAGCAAAAGGTCATTAAGAAAACAATGCAGAAAGAAAGAACAAAATGGATGTTACAAGAGATTCTGAAACATGCTTTCCAACATAGAAATGCTAAAGTAAATGGAAGGAATTAGGAGATAAAAGAGCTGAATAGAAAATTTCAAAGGGTAGCTCAACAAGACAAAGCAAATATTATAATGAAATGTGCAAAGACCAGGAGTTAGAAAACCAAAAGGGAAGAGCATGCTCAACATCCTCAAGCTGAAGAAACTGGAAAAAAAAAAAAAATTCAAGCCTCGACTTCGAATATTGAAGGATTCTATGGTGAAAATATTGAATGATTTAGAAAGCATGAAAAGAAGATGGAAGGAATACACAGAGTCACTACACAAAAAAGAAATGATTGGTGTTCAACCATCTCAAGAGGTAGCATATGATCAAGAGCCAATGGTACTAAGGAAGAGCCCAAGTTGTACTGAAGACACTGACAACAAACCAGGTTCTGGGAATTGATGGAAGACAGAGTCAAATCTTTAAAAAAACTGATGAACTCACTGGAGGTACTCACTCATCTATCTCAAGAGATTTGTAAGACAACTACATGACCAATTGATTGGAAGAGATCCATATTTGTGTCCATTCCAAAGGTGACCCAGGGAATGTGGAAATCAACAGAAAATATCATTAATATCACATACAAGTACACTTTTGTTGAAGATAATTCAGAAACTGCTGCAACAGTACATTAACAGGGAACTGGCAGAGGTTCAAGCTGGATTCAGAAGAGGACGCAGAACAAGGGATATTGCTGATGTCAGATGGGTCTTGGCTAAAAACAGAGACTTCCAGAAAAATGTTTACCTGTGCTTTATTGACTATACAAAGGCTTTCAGTGGTGTAGATCATGACAAGCTATTGACAACATTTCACTTAATTTGCTCATGAGGAACATGTACATAGACCAAGAAGCAACCATTCAAACAGAACAAGGGAACACTGAATGGTTTAACTTAGGAAAGGTGTGTGCCAGGGTTGTATTCTTTCATCGTACTTAATCTGTATGCTGAGCACATAATACAAGAAGCTAAATTATGTGTAGAAAAATGTTGTATCGGGATTGGAGGAAGACTCATCAACAATCTGTGATATGCAGATGATGCAATTTTGCTTACTGAAAGTGAAGAGGACCTAAAATACTTACTATAAAGATCCAAGACAACAGACCCAAATATGGATTGCAGAAAAATCCTCACCACTGGATTAATAAATAACTTCATGATAAATGGAGAAAAGATTGAAATTGTCAACGACTTCCTTTTGCTGGGATCAGCCATCAACACTCAAGGAAGCAACAGTCAAGAAATCAAAGGACATATTGCATTAGGCAAATCTGCACTTTAAAGACCTCTTTAAAGTGTTGAAGAGCAAAGATGTCAGCTTGAGGACTAAGGTGCACCTGACCCATGCCATGATATTTTCAGTAACCTCATATGCATGTGAAAGCTGGACAGTGAATAAATAAGACTGTAGAAAAATTGATGCTTTTGAGTTATGGTGTTGGAGGAGAATATTGAAAGTGCCATGGGCTGCCAAAGTTGTACAGCCAGAGTGCTCTTTGGAAGTCAGGATGGCCAGACTTCATGATGTGGTGCTGTAGGATTAGTACTGAACTGTGAACCACAAGTTCGGTAGTTCAAATGCAGCAGCTGCTCCTCGGAAACCCTGTACAGGGTTGCTATGAGTCAGAACCAACTCGACGGCACTTAACAACAACAATAAGTAGACAGAAACCACACGATAATTTAAACAGGATAAGTTTAATGTACAGACTAATGAAACTAAGTTCGCGCTGCGGTCTGTGAATCTGTGTCTTCAACAGTGTTTGGATAGAACAGATCTGGGGACTCCTGGATCACCTCCAGCCTTGGACCACATCTAACAACTTCTTTAGGAGAATCTCTTCTCCGGGACCATCTTCTTGAGGATTCCCTGTTACCGAGACCAGCTAAATACCATTTATGCATGTGTGTGTGGTTAGCTCCAAATCTTCCACCAACCATGAGCTCTCAGATCCGTCAGAATTCTTCTGCTGAAGCGGAGCTGGCGCCAACTGTCTGGTTAATCTGCATCTGCGGGTCTCTTACACCTACCTCTCTCTGGGCTTCTATTTCAATCCCGATGATGTGGCATTGGAAGGTGTGGGACACTTCTTCTATAAATTGGCGAAGGAGAAGCGCAAGGGTACTGAACATCTCTTGAAACTGCAAAACCAGCGTGGTGGTTGCGCACTCTTCCAGGACGTGCAGAAGCCGTCCCAAGATGAGTGGGGAAGAACCCTGGATGCCATGGAAGCCGCCCGGGCCCTGGAGAAGAACCTGAACCAATCTTTTCTGGATCTGTACGCTGTGGGTGCTACCCACCCAGACCCCCACCTCTGTGACTTTCTGGAGAACCATTTCCTCGACGAGAAAGTGAAAATTATCAAGAAGATGGGCGACCACTTGACCAACCTCCATCGGATGGCTGGTCCCCAGGCAGGGCTGGGCGAATACCTCTTCGAGAGGCACACTCTCAAGCACGACTAGGAAGAGCCTGTGGAGCCCCACAACCTGTGAAGGGCCTTCAGCATTCCCCTGCTCTCTGCATACCTTCTGCCCGAACCTTGCTCTCCAGACACAGAGGCAGCATAGTCAACAGCCTGGAGCCCCTCTTCTCCCAAGCCGTGGACCACACTAAAACAATAAAGCTTCTTTTTCCAAAAAAAAGGCAAATGAAACTATGATAGGGCAGTAACTGCAGAGAGAAATCTAAAGCATTCTCTAGTGCTGAGATGAATAACCAAGAAAAGTGCCAATTTAGAAGTGCCCTCCTCCTCACAAGTAGGGCTCATACATTGTTGAAGAGGTACAGAGTTGCCTGGGCCATAGATCTTCCACTGTTATAGGCCAACAGAAGAAAACAGCTGTTGGTATAGGCAATCTGCCATGGCCCCTGACTGTCCCTTATGTTATTGCTAGGTATGCCAAGAATGCAAGGCCTTGACTGCACTTTACCCAGGCCATTTCTGAGTTTTGTTTATAGTGAGTAACCTTGAAGAATAAGGACAAAGAACACACTTATCACCATTCACTACAAAAGCAATGAATTCCCAAGCTCAGTGTTTCTCTCCTATAACTCAACCCACTGCATGAATTCTTCTAAGTCCATTTGCATTACCGCCATGGGAATCAGGGAACAAGAGGAAACCAACATGATGCTTTGTTTACTACTTTTGCCATGTCCTTTGCCTCTAGAAGTCTTGTGTCTTCTGCCATTGTCTATGAAATACTAACAGACTAACTTGTTAGCTTGCAAGTAGGGTAAAATCTCAGACCCTTCACAGCTCTTGACACAACCATCAGGGGCACAGGCGAAACAAGGCTAGTAGATGGATGGGTAAACAGAGAGAGTTGGAGTGCCATGTGGGTGAATACCTATACTGAACAGTGACCATATCCTAGAAGGCAGTAAACTGAGGATGGTAAGTGGATGTGTAGAAGGAGTTAGGAGCTGAGATGAAGGCAAGTTTTGGAGCATGCAATGTCCACATCAAGAGGCCCTGGCAAGGTGGTCACCATGGCCAGGCTGGACTGCAAGGTTACAAAGGTCTGCCCTCTTTAAGTACATGGCTAGAGCAGAGCTCAACCAGATATATCCACACTCAAGCACTATTGAAAGACTGTGAAGCAGGAGGAAGACAAAACAAAACATAGCTCATCAGAATCAAAGTTCAACATCACTCTCACTGTAAAGGAGAAATGATTAAAGAATTCAGTCCATTAATGTAGGGCAATTACCAAAGGGTGAGTTTAGGCCTGAAAAGTCACAAATTGATATTAGTCACACTATACCTTGGCAACTCAGCTTCCATATGCAACCTTCTATACTTCCATTGTAAAGGTGACTGTTTTGACAGTATATTTGTAAGGTATTATTCAACTCTGAAAACCTGTGACCTTTCACTCTGGGGGTAAGGGAGAGAGCTTAGAGTGTGATTGGTACAAAGATTTCCCCCTGAAAGTATCAAGTGTCCCTTGTAGTGCCATTTTGATGGAGCCACCTCCTTGCTGACACTAGACACAGTAGTTTCTCGAAGCAGCCTTGTTTGCACCAGTTAAACTCTCTCCCCACCCCCAAATACTGATGTCCATAGGGCATCACGTTGTCAGGTGTGGGCCAGAACAGAGGAAACTGGCAGATACTGGCAGATAGGAGAGGGGCTCCATGGATGTCTCCATTAAGAGAATGATTTGGGAAGATAGTTTCATTTAATCTAAGGATTTCTAGTGATACTGATAGCAGAATGGGATGGAAAATACACTCATGGTTTATCATGGGCCATAGTGAATGTATCATAAGAAAACTGTTAGAAATGAGCTTTTGTCTCTGGGAAAAGAATCTATTTTGGCTTTAGTGAAATGTTCAGTACCTACCATGGAGACAGAAGATGCCAGACATTCACTCAGCAAATGTTTATTGAGTGTTGCCTGTGTACTTAATCTCCTACATTCTGCCTGTACTTGGAAGCTTCTTGTTCTTGGCTGGGCACTTGCATTGTTTGAATCAATTAATTCATCTTTCTCCCCTCTTCCCCTAATCCTGCTTTTAGAGGAACATCAATATTCATGTAATAAAAAAAAAAAGAGAGAGAGAGAGAGAAACAGCACAAAATGCTGACTCCTGTTTCCTGTCCCACAAGGCCCTCTTTTTCTCTTGGCCCCTGTGCAGGCCTGGCTCTCCAGCAAATCCACGGGTGGTCACTTGGTCAATGCAGCCCTGTGTGCAGGCCTGTCTGCCCCAGCCACCTCCCCGCCCTCGGCCCCCATTGGCTGCCTCTGTCTGCAGTAGGACTGCACCAGGGTCCACACCCTGCCCGCCTGGAAGGGAAGAATAAGAGTCTGTGTCTTTCCACCACTCCTGCCACTCAGGGCGCTGCAGCCAGAGACCACGCAGCCTCCGAAGGTGAGAAAGGATCCTCAGGAATAAATGGTTCTTTTCTTTTTTGGAGAGGAGGGGGAAAGGATGGGGTTAAGGACTGGAAAGTAGCTAAAAAAGTAACTTTAAGATAGTTGGCAGCATTTCAAAAGGGTCAGTGGTATTATACGCTTAAATCTTAACTTGATGGACTTATTACTGCTTATTGTGCACCCTTGACTACATCAACAATAAAGAGATAGAGTGCATTTTACCTGTTTGTGTGACCACAGGTAAGAGAGACTTTCTGTCTAATGATTCAGAAGGGATTGCTGACATTTTTCCAGAGATACAAATGCTGCTTGTTCTCTAACTCTTCTCTCTTTGCCCCACCCTGGGGCTGAGAATAGGAGCGCTGCTAGAGTTCTTGGCTGCTAACTGAAAGGTTGGTGGTTCAAACCCACAGAAGAAAGATGTGGCAGTCTGTTTCCTTAAAGACTGCAGCCTTGGAAACCTTATGGGGCAGTTCTATTCCGTCTTATAGGGCCACTATGAGTTGGAACCAACTTAGTGGCAACAGGTTGGGTCTGAAGCTGAGAATACTGTAGACCTAATGCTAGTTTAACCCTGTATCATAAGAAAATGATTTATCTTCTTCTTCCTGGTTACTTTTTCCATGAACCAGGTAAGTAATTGCTTCTTGGTTTTCCCATTCCCCTCTATCTGAAATGCCCATGCCATGCTGGATGTTGTTGTTGTTGTTCTGTGCCGTGGAGTCGGTTCCGACTCATAGCGACCCTATACAGGGTTTCTGAGGCTGTAAATCTTTATGGGAGTAGAAAGCCTCCTCTTTCTCCTGTGGAGCAGTTGGTAGTTTCAAACTACTGACTTTGCGGTTCGCAGCCCAATTCGTAACCACTACGCTACCAGAGCTCTTTATGTCATGCTGGATACCACTCTGAAATTCCATGAGAATGTAATTACAAACAGGACCAAAGAATTGGGGCTTCTAGTAGGTTTTAATTTTTCTCAGTCTTACAATTCCTCACAGAGGTAGAGTCTCTTTCTTAGAATGGACTCTCAGATAATGAGAGTGTTTTCCTGAGGAGTTAAAGATCTCAAACTTTCCTTCCCAATATAAGAGTAATGTAGAACTTTCACAAAATGAAGTAAGGAGACATGGGCATTTGATTTTTATTTATCTTCTTAAGTCACAGGAAAGAAACAAATGAAGTTATAGTATGGTTAAGGAGAAAACCACATTTTATGGAATCCTATAACACATGGCGCTTTGGTGGCGTACAGGGTTATGCACTGGGCTTCTAACCACAAGGACAGCTGTTTAAATCTACCAGGCACTCTGCAGGGAAAAGATGAGGCTTTCTGCTCCCATAAAGATTTACAACCTCAGAAACCCTACACAGGGTCACTATGAGTCAGAACCGGCCGACAGCACACAACCACCACCAAATAAGATATGAAGTATGTGTTTTATGCCTCTCTTTTTAAAAATCCCATTGGTCATACTTTAGGAAAAAATCATTTAATCTCCCCTTCTCCAAATCATCAGCGTGATGCAAATGTTTACTAGGCTTTTTCTTTTCTCTAAAAATAGTAATAATTGAAAACTTGAGGACAAAGGATGAGAAAGTATGAAACATTGGCGCTTTTAATTGATCTGAATGTTCCTATATATGTGTTATGCCTGATGTTTTAGAGACTGAAGGAAAAAATTAAGTACACTGATTACAAATAGGATCACTTTAGCAAATCTTATTTCCTTTGAGGGATCAGAAATCAATCAAATTTTAGAACTTTTGTTTTTCAGATGTCAATGATATATTCAACATGGCAATGATTTTCAATAATGATATTTAATATATTTCTAGTTATAACAGTGCAAAGGTTCTTAATTGATTTCCTGATTTAGAAATCAAGGCCAAAAGTTGGTAAACTTCTCTAGCAGAGCTTGCCAGCTTTCAGAAAAATGGACCAGCTGCCCTTTGTAAAATGTGCTTTATTTTCAAGATTGGACAGATAGTCCCTCATTTTGCTGGCCATGATATAAGGGTCATATGATATGGAGGAAGGATGTAGAAAGCTTCTTGATTTGGTATCTACAGAGACTTGTCCCAATCACATTCTTGAATAACCCACCATTTCTCCATTCCCTTGGGTTGGCACATTTTGTTTTTTTTTTCCAGTTTTTCACATCTTTTTTTCATTTTCTGACTTTGTTTTTTTTTTTTTTTTTTTGCTATGTTATCGGGAACAGAATGATAGTTTACATGGAAGAACATCGGCTTTACATTATCATTTCATTGCAATGATTACAATCTCCTCCATGCATCATCATTCAACAGTATTTGCTTCCATTCCCTCTATTTTTGGGAATGTATGCAAAAAACACTCAGGAATACATAATAATTTAAACAGCCAAAGGGCACATTCTGAAAGCCTGCCTCCTGGCTGCCAGCACTCAGTCTATAGAGTCCTGAGCTGCTCTCTCTTCATGCTCTCATCTTTGCCTCAATCTCTGGTGTTGCTGCTTTCTGGATAGGGTTCCGCAATCCACTTGTGTTCTTCTCCCTTGATGGTCCTAGGGTTTTCTGTTTCTGGACTGTAACATTAACTACTCCCCCATTTTTGTTACAAAAGTCTACATTTACCGTGTGACAGTTGCAATTAGTCATCATAACAATTACTCACTATTTAATTTTAAGAATCTTATCCCCATCTCTTTTTACCAGACCCATCTAGACAAGATGAAAACTATTCAGTGGGGACTCTATCTTCCCGCACACTCTTAAACTAAACTCCCTTTTGAAACATTGTAAGTCAGTCACTTCAAGTGCCTTTATTGCCCCCTCATTTTAGGTAAGCAATATCTAAGTTGTCAGTCCCTAGCTACTCTATCTACAGAGGGAATAGGATTGATACTTGATGTAAAGACTCCTTCCCTCTCTGTTGGTATTTTGAGCTACTACATCCATAAGTATAGGTCAAGTTCATCAAACTGTAGCAATTTACACTCATTTCCTATATCAAAAATTATTTATCTTCCTCTAGTTGAGTTCAGATTATCAAGCCATCGAGGCTAGGTCAAATAGGTACTGTCTGCAAGTATGGGCATTCTTGTGCATCTCTCCTCACTTCATATCAGCTGGATGCTTCACTCTCAGCTCTAGCCCTCCATGGCTATGTCCTTGTCCATGGGCTCAGGAGTCCCCAGGTCTCACCACACTTCGGACCAACCAGCCCTTCCTCTTCTCTCTCTCATCTCCAGGTTAATGGAAGTCTATGGACTGTGGTTGAATGCAGCTCATTTCTTCATTGCTGCCTTTACCCTTCTTCCACTCACCAGTAGACCAATGTGGTCGGAGCTCACACCTTTTTGAATACTAAATATTTGGGCTGTAGCTCAGTCTCCAGCTGTATTCTGTCTACTACTGCATCAGGATTGTACCAGTTAATCATATAGTCTTATAAGGCACTTTTATTTCTGGTAGGTCAAGGTACATCTACATATATTGCATAATGCATACCTACCATATGCAATACAGTATTCCTTTTTCCAAAAAAAAGTAGCTATTCTATCATACTTATTTTTCTAGATAGATTTTACCTATTTTTTGTAATGTTCCTTTTATTTTAAAAACTGCATGAAGTTTTGCATTTAAAATTTAGTTAAATGTATGTGTTAATGCAGAGGAAACCAAGTTCCTACATTTTCTGTTTCTTAGAATGTTTGAAAGGGCCTGCATTGTTCTTGTTAAATCTATTCTTGGATAAACTGTGTGTGTCCCTGGATTGAATTGTGTGCAGTTAACACATTAAGTGTTTTACATACAGCACAATACATGAGAAAGCTTTGCTTTCTAGAGAGCCTTGTACGATGTCTGAACTTGAGAAGGCCATGGTGTCCCTCATTGATGTTTTCCATCAATATTCTGGAAAAGAAGGTGACAAGCACAAGCTAAAGAAGTCTGAACTGAAGGAGCTCATCAACAATGAGCTTTCCCATTTTTTAGAGGTGAGTAGTGTTTTTGAAAGTGGCAGTTTGTCCACTCTTCATTCTACTAATAAAGCAACCTATATACTGTCTCTTTCAACTGTCCTACAGGTGATTCCAAATCCACTTCCAGACTCCAGGGTTGCTTTGGATAGCACAATTGCCCTTATTATGGATGTTGGATGAGAGGGACCCTATTGGTTCATTTTCTTGTCGTTTACCTTGTGTATTGTAGATATCACTGTTGTTGGTTGTTGCTAAGTGCTGTCAAGTTGGTTCTAACTCATAGCAACCCTGTGTAGGGTTTCCTGGAGTGGCTGGTACGTTTGAACCACCAACTTTGCAGTTAGCAGTCCAGTACTGATCATACAACTCCATGTAGGTCCATTAAGGAAAAACTATTGTTTTAAAGGCAAAATCACAAGTCACAAATAATGCTGACTTTTTTGAAAAATCTAAGGAATTATAGTAATAATGAAGCAGAATGGATGAGAAATGTACTCATGACTTATCACAGACAACAGTAAACATATAAGAAAACCGTTAAAAATAAGCTTTTACTTTGGGGATCTATGTTGGTTTTAGCAAGATGTTCAGTACCCACCATGGAAATAAAAGAACAAATGTTTTTTGAGTGTTGCTTATATTCAATACTATGAGACATGCAGACCTGATAAGCATAGCCTTTGTTTTCGGGGCACACCACCTGGGTACATCAGTGAATGACTGTGACCCAATCAACTGATAGCATCATCTGTACATGTTCTCCGGAGCCCAGGGCTCATGCAGCAGACTCCACAGAAAGAGACCGATTAGCTTTGGTCCCTCCCCAGGCAGTTCACACTCTGGCCTGAGGTGGAAGCATGTACAGACACCTGCACTGAGGGATTTATTCCCCTACCTAGACTGTCTCCAAAGACCCAGGGTCAACCATCTACTAAGTATCTTGTATGCACCAACCTTTTGTCCTGTGTGAACGAACTATAACCCATCTGGTAACTGATGTTCCTTTAGGACTCAGAACCAAAGCTGGCTCATGTCACACTTTAAGGCAGATGTAAATACGGGTAGCATACACATGAGAGATGTATTTCCTGCTGATGAGAAGTTTCCAGAGTCACTGAAGCAGAGGAATGGCTGAACAATAAACCTACACACTAGTGTCTGACCAAGTTCTACTTCTGGGGAAGACACAAGAACCAGGGCAGGGAAGCTGCCCTCCCCAAGCTAGGCCACTCAGTTCAGGACAATAAGCCTGGGGTACCAATACTCCTGGTGATGCAAGTTCTGGTGGTTCAAACTCACCCAGCAGCTCTGCAAAAGAAAAGACCTACTCATAGAAAAATTACAGCCTGGGAAACCCTAGGGAAGAGTTCTACTCTGTCCTATAGGAAAACATGAGTCTAAATTGACTTGATGGTGCACGACAACAACAAAACCAGCAGCAAAGTCTACACATTGTTTGATGGGTTAGCTGAGACTTTTCCTGTTAGCACCCTCACTCTAGAGGAGTGCAGCTAGGACCTTCGTGTTTGCCGTGAGCTCTCCTAAGTCTCGAGTTCTGGGACCTGTTTTCTCAGGCATTCAAGTTCAGAGCATGCCAGCTGTTCCACATCATGATGTCATCTAGCCCTACTAATTGTGCTTTCAGACTTAATAAGTCCCAGTTTCTTCTTCTATAAGTAGGATGAAATTTGAGTGTCTGAGAGTGCTTAACAAATAGAAAAAAGTTAGCATCTTGGAACTACAATTTAAAAAATATAAATAATTCACAGAAAATATATCAAAAGGAGTCTGGTGACACAACAGTTAACCAAAGGTTGGTGGTTCAAATCAATCCCAAGCATGAATGGGAGAAAGACCTGGTGATCTGCTCCCATATAATTGCAATCTAGGAAACCATATGGGGCGGTTCTACTGTCACGGGGGGCGGGGGGTGGGGGGGTGGGAGAGGTGCTATAATTCAAACTGGCTGTATGGCACAAACCAACAATGAGACATGTATCAAGACAACATGAATTTGTTGGCCTGGGTTTATCAAGACGATAATTTCAGTTTGGAGGAAAACTTATCATGAATTTGTTGGCCTTGTCTTTATTAGGATAATTTCAGTTTGGAGGAAAGTCTACAATATAATTTCAAGTAAAGTACACATCCTATCCATCTTTTAGCAGATGCTTATAGGTCCCACCCAACTGGAACCACAGATTTTATGTTTATGTTTATATTTGGAGTCCTGGTGTGGTGCTGTGGGTTAATGCGCTGGACTGCAAAGTCAGTTTGATCTGCAAAGTTGGAGGTTCAAGCTCACCAGCTGCTCCTTGGAAACTGTGTACAAGGTCGCTATGGGTCAGAACGGACTTGTCAGCACTTAACAACAACAACAAATATAAATATAAGCATACTTATATTTGTTATTGTTTTTAACTGCCATGGAGTGGGTTCTGACTCATCGTGACCCTGTATAGTTTTCTAAGAACAGCTGCTGGGCTTGATCCACCACCTTGTGGTTCAAATAGACCTTGTGGTCTAGTGCTTATCCTACAGTGCCATATTTGTATTTATATGTTTTATGTTCAAGGCAGCCATTGTATGTTAGAATTGGCTTCTTCAGGACAAGACCCTGTGTTCTTCAGAACAATTTACGTCTTTGCTCTTCTACAGGGTTCAGTGTCCATATACTTTCTACACCATATTTGTAATCCAGCACTATGGTGTTTCCTCTGAGACCTTGGTCATCACTCCATTACTACACCATTCACTTGGCTTCAGTGTCAGGCAGGAGGACCGTCAGGGAAAATTCTCATGAGACCTCAAGTGGGAAAAAGAACATAAGGAGTAAACACATTTGGGCCACGTTCCTGAGAGTTATTTCAGCAATAAAGAAAACTTTCAGTGGGTTAAAACCCACTAGAAGCATTCATTTTAGAGACTTCCACACAGACGTACGAAAAACTTCTGTTGTTGTTAAGTTCTATAGCACTTAACTCACAATGACATTATAGGGTTTCTAAGGAGTGGCTGGTGGGTTTAAACCGCTGACCATATGGTTAGCAGCCCAGTGCTTACTTTACAGCATCATACCAGAACTACTTAGGGGTGCTGAAAGTTCATTTTTTTTTCCTTCAAGACATTTGCATCTAACATGCTCAGGCTGGTTTAGACTGTAACCCTGTTTTCAGGCATTTTGTTTAAGTATAAAAATCTGCAGTTTTTCAGATGTTGGTTGTTTATTCAGTCATTTCAAGAAGCTAGGTGCCATTGAACTTAAAGTAAGGTGGGACAGAAGAAAGCAAAGCCCCACGGATTTCTGCCTAGTCAACAAATCTCCTAGTCACAGAAGAAATTATTTCTGGTACTTTACATTTAATCTTATGTGATTTCAGATAAAAATTATTAGAGCCACCTAACTTTTAATAACATCTTGAAAGCACTAAATTCCAGTTAAAAAAACAAGTTGGGCAACTTCTCTTATCTCTCTTAGGAAATCAAAGAGCAAGAAGTTGTGGACAAAGTCATGGAAACACTGGACAATGATGGAGACGGCGAATGTGACTTCCAGGAATTTATGGCCTTCGTTGCCATGGTTACCACTGCCTGCCATGAGTTCTTTGAACATGAGTAAAATTATGAGAAAGCAGCCAACCTGTTCCTGTTATAGAAATGCAGGTCATAACAGGAAGTAGAGAACAAGGGCTTGCAGACTAGTAGAAGCTGAGCTTCCCAGCTGTGTTGTAGCTAATTAGGAACAATATTTGCTTTGTAAAATGAAAAAATGAAAACCTCTTTCCAAGGGTTGTTTCGAAAGGCCCACACCATTACCCTGCTATGTTAGTAGGCATACACACAAGCTGGCTGGTCCCAGGGACTCCAGGTAGTAATCATTTGGGAAAGTCATGGCATAGTTACAAAGCATGTGTTACAGAGGCCTCCATGTTGTGTGGAATCCTAACTCAGAAAAACAAAACTGAATACTGAAAAATGAATTGGAGCATTTGTCATTTCCTTGAAGTCTCTGGGTGATGCAAACGGTTATCAGCTGCTGACTGAAAGGAAAAGTGCCTTAGGAAAAAGGCTTACTTTTGAAAAATCACCCACTGAAAACTCTGTGGAGCCCAGTTAGTTCTACCCTGACATGCATGGGGTCACCGTGAGTCAGACAGGTCTCTATAGCATTGGGTTTGGTAAGGCTCTACAACACTTAAAAATGCAAAGTCTTATCCACAATCATCTGAAAGGGCTGCCTTTCCATAAATTTGCTCACCACGAAGGCAAATCAAACTGAATATAGATGATCTGGCCTACCCAAAAAAAGCATGATCATATTGAGGTTCCTTTCCTTATGATGAACTGTAGATTGCTAAGTAAGAAACTAATGCTAATGGTTCTAAGTGGGAACATACTGACAACTTAACCCTAATTAGAACCAAGAATCTAAATTCTCCTTCTTAATAGATTACATTAAGCTGGATCTGTGATGTTGTTTGTTCCCATCAAGCTGGTGTAGGCTCATGGTTTAACAATGAAATATTTCCTGGTCCTGCACCATCTTCACGGTCATTGGTATATTTCAATCCGTGTGGCTCTTGTGTCAATTCATCTCACTGAGGGTTTCCCTTGGCTTTGCTGTCTACCAAACACAATATCCTTTTCCAGATGATGTCTCCAGCAATCTGTAGGATATAACGTATAGCTGGAGTATGGCCTGGGCTCAGGACCAGAGTTAAACTCTGTCTCTGTGGAGAAAGTATGTATGTGGCAAGTAATTTCATTGCCTTGGCCCCCTTCCATTCAGTAGCGTGATGGGCCACATGACTGTCTAAATGTGCGAGTACTGACTCAAGAGCACACGTGATGTGTTTAGTTGGTGGATGAATGTCATTTCAGTCTTGTTTGGCTAAGGAAAGGGCTACAGACTGCTATTGGTGAAATTATGTGCTTGAAGAGCTGAACTCTATGTTTTGTATCTACAAATTTAAATAAATCAAGTTTCAAATAACTCATATAATAAGTTAGAAATATAATGTACCAAATAACTTCCAGGAAAATTTTAATTAATTTTCCCCACCTCCTCCCCACCATTCCCCCCCTTCCACCCCCACCCCATGGGTATAGACTTGGAAATTCATAAACCAGTTGATTGCTTGTATTTGCATTGCATTAAATAACAAGAATGCTGTAACAATTCTCTGTAGCCATTAAACATGAAATAAAAACAAAATACCTGTTTAACCAGGAATGAAAAATCCTGAAACTGGATACAGGTCTGTCTTATCCACGTACTTCATAAGTTGCAATCCCCAAGGTCTGGGCAAAAAATGGTTTCAGGGGACAAAGGGAACATTCAGACTGGAGCAGTCACAGCACACCTGGGAGGCCTGGCCTTTACAGACCTAGCAAGGACACAGGTCCTCAGGCTACTTCCCAGGAACTTCCAGCCCAGTCACCTGCCACCTGCCCAATACGTCTGACTTGGTCAGAGTCATGTGCCCTATCCTGAGCCAATCACCAGGGAGAGGAGCTGATTGGTTCCACATAGTCATGAACTCATCACTGTGGCAGACTTGGGAGAATCTGAGATGGAAATAGCTGCTCAGCACAGGGACAAAGAGCTGAGTAAAGTAGTGGGTTATAAATTGGGCTGCTAATCTCAAGTTCAGCTGTTTGAATCCAGCTGCTCAATGGGAGAAAGATGAGGCTTTCTGCTCTCATGAAGATTTACAGCACATAACCACCAGCACAGAGACAGGGATTTTGCTTTACATGAGGGGCTCTGGCTTCAGGCTTCTAGTGAGACTCTTGTGGTCCTTGTGGCTACCCTTTATGGATGGGAGGGAGGGGTTTGTGACAAACCTGAGCAACAAGGAGAAAGAAGGTGATGGGCTCAGAGTGTGCACTCTGAGGTGAGGAATCTAGCTTAGGACGTGGCCACAGAGACCCTGGATGTGGGACCCCCTTCTGCAAACTGCCCGTGAGGACTCCAGTCCACACCCCACCCCCCATCCCCACACCACGTTCTGTGTAGGTGTCTACACAGCCGTTTTCCCTCTTTAGTCTGTTTCATTTCTCTGCATGGTTAGTAGAACCTCTTGTCCCATGTTCCTGGCCCCACAAACCTTTCCTCTGGAAAAGGAGGCATTCCATTCTAGGAATGTTGCCTACATACCTAGAATGGACCAGAATTCAGACACCAGCGCCAAGCTCCCTCACTGTTCATTCACTCAGTCATTCAGCAGGTACTAGCTGAGTTCCTACCCTGTGCTAGCCCTGGACAAAACTAGGTTCTACCATTCTCCAGCCAGGAAAATGGGCCAGGGAAAAGCAGAGAAGGTAGTGCCCTTCAGTTTCCCCCTCCCCAGGGAGAGACTCTTCTGAATAGTATATGTCACAGCCAGGTGGAATTGAGCCTAATAGTCCCCTCCAAACAGCCTCAGGCCAGTTGTTGTTGTTAGGTAACATTGAGTTGGTATGACTAATAGTGACCTTATGCACAGCAGAACAAAACACTACCCAATCCTGGGCCAACCTCACTGCTGTTGCCACGCTTGAGTCCATCGTGCTGCCACTTGGCCAGTCCATCTCATTGGGGGTCTTCCCTTTTTCCCAGACCCTCCACCTTACCAAAGATGATATCCTTCTCCAGCAACTGGTCCCTCCTGACAATATGCCCAAAGTATGAGAGATGAAATTTAGTCATCTTGGCCTCCAAGGAGCACTCTGCCTGCACCTCTTCCAAAACAGATCTATTGGTTCTTTTGCCAGCCCATGGCACTTTCAATATTCTCTTCCAACACCATAACTCAAAAGCATCAATTCTTCTATGGTCTCCCTTATTCACTATCCAGCTTTTGCATGTATATGAGGTTATTGGAAATACCATGGTTTGGGTCAGGTGCACCTTAATCCTCAAGCTGACATCTTTGCTCTTCAACACTTTAAAAAGGTCTTGTGCAGTAGATTTGCATAATGCAATACATCATTTGATCTCTT
>NW_006408872.1:1395115-1397565 GCF_000296735.1 Chrysochloris asiatica | reverse complement strand
ATGCTGTCTAAAGAAGGTATTCTTGGTCTGGTAATCCCAAAGTCTCCAACATACTTGAGTCTGGTTTTGATGCTTGCTCTATTGCTTCAGACTATGTTAATTTTTGTTGTTGTTTTCCTCCCTTTTAGTATGTCTTATAATATTTGTTGAGAGTTGGACATGATGTATTAGGTAAAAGGACTGAAGTAGACAGGACTTTGGTATGAGATTTTATGCCTATCTGGCTAAGAGTTATGCTGTGTTTTATTTTGCTGTAGCTGTGGTATCAAAGGCTAAGTTTTTCTGTTGCATCTTCGTTTTGTGGTTTTTGATTCCCTGTTGTCTTTGTACATCCTAGAGACTTCTCCTTAAATAAGGTTTGAGCCTTAGTTTTCAGCTATAATATCCTGTTCGTATACAGGATCTCTGTTGTGGTGCTCTATTGTAAATTGCAGGTAGCAATTCCCATGAAGTTTTGGTTGTGCATAGCAGCCTCAGTTATTGTCATTGTTGTAAATGTATCACACAACCTTTGCCAATATGGCTTTTTATAGGTATACAACTTACTAAAAATTATACTAATTGACTGTCGTGCAACACTACCCTTTATCAATGTTATTTTTCTATCACCATTAGCCCCTCCTTACCCTTTCTTCCCATCCTTTTTGTTATTGTTAGGTGGTGTTACTAGCACTATTGGCTTTCACAGTGGGAACTGCCTCATTGAATGAAGACAACTAACTACAATGGGCTGACCGGACCTTATGGTGGTAGGGGCTACATGACAGCACTTGACAAAGCTAAGGTGGGTGTGATTACTGTAATGGACAGCAGAGTCAAGGCAGTCATCAGAATAGTCTGATTCCTAGGACATAGGACATAGGACATTGACTACTTCAGTATGATATTCCTAGGATTGAATAGATAAGAAATCTACTAACTATGTATAGAATAGAAGTTCATTAAAAAGTGATTGCTTGCCTTGATGGCTTCCTAGCGAACAGCTTGCTTATTTTTGTAGTAGCCAGTCATACTGACATTTTTGTTTTGGATTTTGCCTGATGATCTTTCTTTGAAGAGGTATCTTCTGTTGCTCTAGCTGTTCCAGGCTTGTCTGCTTGTCCTTTCTAGTGGGAATGTCCAACCTCAGAAGGTTTTGGATGGGACTCAGGATTCCACCTAAGGTCCTATACTCTGCAAAGGCTCCACAAGAGGCCTTTTTCACTGGGCAAGTTGTAGAACCCCTTTTGGGTATTCCAATCAGCTATAGGCTAAAGACGGGCTTACAAGTTTTCTGTAATCCTGTTTCCCAACATTGCTTTCTATACCACTCAAGTGTCTATTTTACAATACTAGGCAAGAGAAACCAATATTCATATGACAGTCAAGCATCTTAGTATTGTTTCCCCTCTTCAAACTATGCCTAGATCCCTGTATCACAGAGCCCTGTGGTTCCAAGGTTGAGCATGCATCACTATTTACCTCTGTTCTACTTAGCCCGTGCAAACCTGTCTCAGTGTTTCCCTATCTATCTTGTATTGTACCTCCTCCCCATTCTTGTATTGCCCTTCCCAACACCTGAAATATAATGTATCTGCCCTTACCCTGTGCTCCACCATCACCTCCCTCCAGCTCCCCCGAACCCCTCCACCCCATCCCCACCGTTGTGGTTACCTTATATTACGTTAACTTTTCCCTCCATTTAAGACATTCTATTTTATCCTGTAATCTACCTGCCTTCCCACAACCTGGATCTCTGTTCCTTTGTGTTTACCTTCTTTCACATTGCAATTGTTTTGATTAAAGACTGACCTCCCAGATCCTCTGAATTTGTTCTTGTAGTTTTGTTCTGCTCTCGACTCTTCCATTTGGCGATTGAGTTCCTGGTGATGCTGCCACATATGTCAATCTCTGGTTGTTGTCTGTTCTTGTTGGTTCTCAGTGCACAGGACTCCCTTTAGTATATTTTTTATCACAATATTGGCTTTGGCAAAATCCCTTAGCTTCTGTTTATCCTGAATTTGATTGAAAGCTTTGCTGGGTAGAGAATTCTTGGTTGGCAGTTTTTTTCTTTCAGGGTTTTATATATGTTTCCCCATTGCCTTCTTGCCTGCATGGTTTCTGTTGAGAGATCCGAGCTTAATCTGATTTGCTTGCTTTTGTATATTACACTTCTCTTTTCCCTATCTGCTTTCAGGATTCTGTCCTTATCTTTGATTTTGGAGAGCTTGATTATTATATGTCTTGGTGATTTTTCTTTTAGGGTCTATCCTTCCTGGGGTTCGTTGAGCTTCTTGAATGCTTATCTTTTTGATTTTCAGTATGTTAGTGAAGTTTTCTTCTAGCAGCTCTTCAACTATCTCCTCTGTGGACTTGTGTGATTCTTCCTGTTCTGGAATGCTGATAATTCTTAAGTTATTCCTCTTCATCTTGTCCAACATAAATCTTAGACCTTCTTCAGAATTTTTTAG
>NW_006408872.1:1392017-1393965 GCF_000296735.1 Chrysochloris asiatica | reverse complement strand
CTCAGTCGCCATTTGGTTTTAAGTGGAATCTGTCCCTTTATATTTTGAGGAGATCTGTGCCCACACATAATAGAATCCTCCAAGGGCATGGGTGGGGTGTCCACTCACTCAGGTACCCCCTCTAGTCACCTGAATGGAGGTGCTCAGACAGTGAGAGACCAATGTACAGATACAAAAAAAGAATGTCCACACATTTATCTCCACGCTCTGTCAGGTGTCCGTGGCTGCTTTGATCCTACCCCATTCAGTCTTGCCCAAGATGGCCACTCAGGGAACAGCTGAGCATGTTGGATTATAAAGCACTGGATTTCCTGCTTCTGCTACAAATTCCACTGGCTGAAAACCTTCCAACTTTCTAAATGTTCCTTTATATGTAGAAGAATTGATGCTTTTGTGTTATGGTGTTGCAGGAGAATATTGAAAGTGCCATGGGCTGCTCTGTTGAAAGAAGTGCAGAGTGCACCTAGGAGGCCAGGATGACCAAACTTTGTCTCTCATACTTTGGACATATTGTCAGAAGGGACCAGGCGCTGGAGAAGGATACCATATTTGATAAGGTGTAGAGTCAGAGAAAATGAGGAGGACCCCCTAGTGAGATGGATTAGCAAAGTGGCAGCATCAGTGGGCTCAAGCATGGCAAAAATTGTGTGGTTGGCCCAGGATCAAGCAGTGTTTCATTCTGTTGTGTATAGGGTTGCTATTAGATGGTTTTTACTCGATGGCACCTAACAACAACAACAACAACGTGGTTCAGTTCTGGGACCATTCCCTGAGCCTGCTTTGTTCGGTATACTGTGTTGTTGCTGATGGAGCTCCTCACTGCACTTCTGTCCTATCCGCCATCTTGTTTGTTCTCCTCTGGGCCCACTTTTTTAATTGGGTTGTCTTTTTCTTGTAGAAGTGTTATAGTTTTCTATATATTTTAGAAATTAATCCCTTGTCTGGTATGTCGCTGAAAATATTTTGTTCCATTCTGTGAACTCCTTTTTTACTCTCTTGGTGAACTCTTTTGATGCACATAAGTTTCTAATTTTTAGTTATGTCCCAATCATCTATTTTGTTTGTACAAAAACCAAGTGGATCTTGGTGAATGACAGTTGATTGTTGTAAACTTAATCAGTTGATGATTCTCATCTACTGCTAAGGTTCCAAGTGTGGTTTAATTGCTTGAGCAAATTAACACATCTCCTGGTATCTGGTAAGCAGTTGTTGATCTGGTCAATGACTTTTTCTTAACTCCAATTTCCTAAGATTACCAGAATCAGTTTTCCCTCAGCAGGCAAGGCCAGCAATACACCTTCACTGTCTGACTTTACAGTATACCAAGTAACACTGTTATAATTTAGCCTACAGGGACTTGATTATCTTCCCCTTCCACAAGATGTCACACTGATCCATTACATTGATGACACTATGCTGATTATACCTAGTAAAAAAGTATTAATGCTTTAGACTTATTAGTGAGACATTTGGATATAAGAGAGTGGGAAAGTAACCAGACAAAAGCTCAAGTGCCTTCCACACTTCAGTGAAATTTCTAGAGGTCCAGTATTTGTGCCCATTCCAAAGAGAGGAGACCCAATGGAATGCAGAAATTATTGGACAATCTCTTTGATATCCCATGTGAGTAAAGTTTTGCTAAAGGTAATACAGAAACGGCTACAATCATACATTGACAGAGAACTTCCAGAGGTTCAAGCCTGATTCAGAAGAGGCTGTGGAACAAGGGATATCATTGCTGATGTCCGACAGATCTTGGCTGAAAGCAGAGAATATCAGAAAGATGTTTACCTATGCTTTATTGACTATGTAAAGGCTTTCAATTGTGTGGATCATGACAAACTATGGACAACATTGTGAGGTATGAGTATTCCAGAACACTTACTTAATTGTGCTCATGAGGAATCTGTACCTGGACCAAGAAGCATTTGTTCAATCAGAACATGGG
>NW_006408872.1:1371336-1391558 GCF_000296735.1 Chrysochloris asiatica | reverse complement strand
ATGCATGCAAAAGCTGGACAGCAAATAAGGAAGACCATAGAAGAATTGATGCCTTTGAGTTACGGTGTTGGAGGAGAATATTGAATGTGCCATGCGCTGCCAAAAGAACCAATAGATCTGTTTTGGAAGAAGTGCAGCCAAGATAGCCAAACTTTGTCTCTCATACTTTGGACATATTATCAGGAGGGACTAATCACTGAAGAAGGATATCATGTTTTGTAAGGTGGAGGGTCAAAGAAAAAGAGGAAGACCCCCAACGAGATGGATTGGCCAGGTGGCAGCATCAGTGTACTCAAGTGTGGCAACAGTAGTGAGGTTGGCCCAGGATCAGGCAATGTTTTGTTCTGCTGTATATAGGGTCACTATGTGTCAGTACTGACTCGATGGCACCTAACAACAACAGTGGTGTGAAACATGTTGGGAAATTCCTTCTAAAGTGAAGGAGAAATTGTGTATGTGGCTCCTCCAACAGCTAGAAATGAGGCACACTGCCTGGTAGCCGCCTTTGGATTTTGGAGTCAATATTTCAATGTGCTATTCTAGCCCATTTATGAAGTGACTTGAAAAGCTGTTAGTTTTGTGTGGGGCTCAAATCAAAAGGCAGCTCTGTAACAGGTTCAAGCTGCTTTGTCAGCCACTCTTCCTCAGGCCAGCTAGATCTGGCTGGTTCAGTACTGCTGAATGTGTCAGATAGAGATGATTTTTTGAGTCTCTGGCAGACCTTTATTTCACCAATAAAGTATAGCTCTTTAGGATTTTGGAGCAAAGCCAGCCATTCTCTCCAGATTAACTATTCCCCTTAGAGAAGCAGTTTTTGGCTTCTTAGTCAGCCTTAGTAGACACTGAATGACTAGTCATGGGCCACCATATGGACTGAGCAAACCATCATAAACGGGGTATTGTCTGACCCACAGACTTATAAAGTTGGATATGCTCTGCAACACGCCATCATTAAATGGAAATGAGATTGGGCTGGAGTAGGACCTGAAGGCACAAGTAAGTTACATGAGAAAGTGGCCAAAATGCCCATGATCGACACTTCTATTATATTATCTTTCTTATTCCAGTCTGCCTTTCTTATTCCATATCTATGGCCATGTGGGAAGTTCCTTCTGATCTGCTGACTGAGGAAAAGAAAACTCATGCCTGCTTTACAGATGACTCTGCTCCTGTATCCAGACACAACTCAAAAGTGGACACCAACTCCTCTCTGGGACATCCCTGAAGGACAGTGGTGAAAGAAATTTCTACCAATGTGCAGAACTTCAAGTCATGCACCTGGTTGTTCACTGGCTACATAAACAATTGATATTGCTCAATGATTTCCACATTCTGCTGATTTACCTTTCTTTGGAATGGGTACAAATATGAAACTCTCCCAATTAGTTGGTCAGGTAGCTGTCTTCCAAATTTTTTGGCATAGACGAGTGAGCGCTCCCAGTGCTTCATTAGTTTGTTGAAAGATTTCAATTTGTATTCCATCAATTCCCAGATCCTTGTTTTTTGCCAATGCCTTCAGTGTAGCTTGGAATTCTTCCTTCAGTACCATCAGTTCTCGATCTTGAAATGGTTGAGCATCAGCAATTTCTTTTTGGCATGCTGACTCTGTGTATACCTTCCATCTTATTTTGATGGTCTCTGCAGCATTCAATATTTTACCTGTGATGGTGGTGGTTGTGTGTTGTAGAGTATATTTCAACTCAGCGATCCTATACAGGGTTTCTGAGGAGCAGCTGATGAGCTTTTACCGCCAACGTTGTGAATCAAACCCACCTTGTCAGTGCTATTGTTGTTGTTATGTGCCGTGGAGTCGTTTCTGACTCAAACCCTGTACAGGGTTTCCGAGGCTGTAAATCTTTATGGGAGTAGAAAGCCTCATCTTTCTCCTGCAGAACAGCTGGTAGTTTCGAACTGCTGACCTTGTAGTTCGCAGCCCAATTCGTAATCATTACTCTTAGTTCAACCTAATTTGGGCTCTTTTGAGGGAATAGGTTCTTAGGTATTTGAAATTTGTTCTGGCTCAGATGGGCTCTTCCCAATTTTCTTTCCCTGATTCAAACTAGTTAGGCTACAGTTTAGCTTCATTGAATCTAGAAATCTCCCAGTTGCCTTTTACAACAACTTCCAATGCTTTTGAGAATACCCTTAAGCTCAAACTTCTCCAGTATTGCAAATTAAGTTAGTTCCTTTGGGAACAGATTTAAAACCACAAAACCCCCTGATTACCACTGAGTTGATTCCAACTCACAGTGACCTTACAGGACAGAACAGAACTGGCCACAGTATTTTCAAGGCTATACGTCTTTATGGAAAGGAGCTCTGGTAGTGTAGTGGTTACGAATCGGGCTGTGAACCACAAGGTCAGCAGTTAGAATCTACCAGCTGTTCCATGGGAGAAAGATGAGGCTTTCTACTCCTGTAAAGATTGACAGCCTCGGAAACCCTGTGCAGGGTCGCTATGGGTCGGAACCGACTCCACTGCACTTAACATCTTTATGGAAGTAGACTGCCACAGCTCTTTCACAGAGCAGCTGGTGGGTTTGAACCATCAGCTTTTTGGCTAGCAGCCTAGTGGTTAACCACAGCTCTACCAAGCCTCCAAGAACAGATTAGGAACTATCTATTTTACAGTTTCTCCCTCCAGATCATATTTCTGAGCCAGGGCTTTGAGCTGGACTTGGGTCAATGGCAAGCTTCTGAGTGACACTCCTGTTTTAGGTATAGGACACTCAGTGGAAAGGGGTATGGTAGCCTGACATTTTCTCAGCTTGCCTCTCCTGGAGTGGAACCACCACCTTACAAGCTGGGGCAAGGGCAATCCAGGCCCAAGTATTCTCACCAGCTCAGCACTCAAGGCTGTAAGTGGGGGCTGAGTCAAAAGCAGAAGCCCCACCTTTCAACTGTGCTCACCTGGAATGAGAAATGATGACCCCCTGCTCCTCTAGGGTATAAAGTCCTGAGTGGGGGTTCAGAGAAGCGGGGCCCTGTGTTCTTGGTTGTACCCGTTTGGAGTAGAGTTTCCTGGAGTTGAGAGGAGGATGCGGTCTTAATTAAAAGAAAACAGATTCTTGTTTTTCTTACTCAACGTTTGTAGATTTCCTTGACTATTTGTTTACTCATTTGCTGTATGCCCTTAAGACCTTCTGTGGAGGCTTTAAATGGTTAGTTTTAAAAATAACTTTCCCTGTTTTCACTGGAGAGATCTGTGGAGCTTCTCATGCTGTCATGCTGGGAATGTACACAAAAACCTTCAGGAACATGTAATCATTCAAACAACCAAAGGGCACCTTCGGCAAGCCTGCCTCCTGGCTGCCTACACCCAGTTTCTCTCTTTCTATAAGTCCAGAGTCCTCAGCTGCTCCCTCTCTCCATGTCCTCATCTCTGGTGTCGCTGCTTCTCTGGATAGGGTCCCACATTCCGCTTGTGCTCTTCTCCCTTGATGGTCCTAGGGTCCTCTGTTCTTGGACTGTAAGATTAACTATTTCTCCACCCCCCCCTTTTATTACAAAACTTCTACCTTTACAATTGTGACAATTACAATTAGTCATGGTTAACAATTACTCACTGTTGAATCCTAAGAATCTTATTACCATCTCCTTTCACCAGATCTGTCTAGACAAGATGAAAACTATTCAGTAGGGATTCTACCTTTCCCCACAGACTTGAAATTAAATTCCCACTTGAAAACTTGTAAGCCAGTCACTTCGTGCCTTTATAGCTCCCCCTTCTTAAGTAGCCAATGTCTAAGTTGCACATCCCTATCAATTCTGTATACAGAGGAGATACATTGAAGACTCCTTCCCTCTCAGTTGGTATTTTGGACTCACTCTCAGTGAGTCCTGGTGTGGTGCTGTGGGTTAATGCGTCAGACTGCAAAGTCATTTGAACTGCAAGGTTGGTGGTTCAAGCTCACCAGTTGCTCCTTGGAAACCCTATATACAGGTCACTACAGGTCAGAATCCATTTGACGCCACTTAACAACATCTATAAGTATAGGTCAAGTTCATCAAATTTACACTTGTTCCCTTTATCCAATTTGTTTTTTATCTTCTAGTTGAATATAGTAATCATCAAGCCATTGAAACTAGGTCAAATGGGTACCATCTGCAAGTTTGGGCAGTCTTGTGCATCTCCCCCACTTGGTATCTGCTGGACGCTTCGCTTCACTCTCAGCTGTAGTCCTCCATAGCTATGTCTTTGTCCATGGGCTCAGGAGATCCCAAGTCTCACCATAATCTGAACCAACCAACCGTTTCTCTTCTTTCTCTCATTTCCAGGTCGACAGGGGTCTATAGAACATGGTCGAACTCAAGTCCATATCTCCATTGCTGCTTTTCCCCCACTTTAACTCACATGTAGTCCAACGTGGTCACCAGCAAGCTTACACGGTTGCTTGTGTGATCCCTTTGGCTTTGTCTTGGAGGGGGGGATCATCCCTACTTTTTAATGTAAACTAAATGCCAAACACTGCTTGTCTTTGAACTTATGTTCCCCTCCACCACAGCATGAAGGCCTGCTCTTTGCCAACAGGAGCCTCCAGCAGCCTCAGGGCACACCCACCACAACTTGAAGGCCAGCTTGCTAATGTTGGGAGTGGCTGGCCAGAGGCAACAATTCATCCATACTTCCTCTTGCCCTCAAAGTTTTAACTGGTCCTTCATGCTCCTTTTTCCACTTTGGACTTTTCGGTGGTACTTTAATGAACATTCATGATATCTGGCCATTTCAGTCTCATTGAGAGTCGTGGGAAGGACCCCCACATTCTCACTACCTCAGTGGACACCACTCTTGGTAAAGCACAACGATCCTTCTGAAGCATGTCAACAGACTCACTGGAAAAAGTTTCCTCATTAAACCCTGAAAGGCAGAGTTAAGTGAAGGGTGGATCAGGGTGAAGATTCAATAAAGAGGGAGCCAGTTCAAATGGGGTCATGTTCTCAGACCACTCAAGAGGGAGGGAGGGATAGTCTGGCTACCTGCTTAGATTTTTAAGATCATTCCTCTTGAACACAATTTACTAAGAAGCAGAAAATGTGAGAATAATTGCTTTTGAAATTCTGTATGAGTTGAAAGGTTTTTAAAAGAATCCTGCTTAATTCATTACTGGAAATGATCTTTATACAAAGATGGATGAACAGCATATACATACAGTGTTATATCACTCTTGCTGTAACCAATTAACCTCCTTAACCTTGTAAAACCCAAAACACATGTATTCAGATAATGAATACATCTTTCCCTTCTTTTTTTACACAAGTAATGTGTACATGAGTCCCTGATAATATTTACTATCACTGAGACACAATCACTAGGAGGTCTTCTTGCTCTTTCTTTAGAATGGTCTAAAAGGCCTGATGGTAGTCGCTCTGTGGGGCTGTGGCAGGAACTGAGCAAACATTGAATGTAAGTTATTTTCATGACCCTGTAGGGTCATGCTAACCATTTTAGTAGAACAAAATCATCTATATTCATAATCTGAAATTAAGCACATATAATGCTATGAGTCGGAACCGAACCTACGGCACACTACCACCAACAACCATTGTTGTTGTTAACTGCCGTCGAGTCGGTTCCGACCCATAGCGACCCTGTACAGGGTTTCTGAGGGTGTAAA
This sequence comes from Chrysochloris asiatica, assembly GCF_000296735.1. Lineage (NCBI taxonomy): Eukaryota > Metazoa > Chordata > Mammalia > Afrosoricida > Chrysochloridae > Chrysochloris > Chrysochloris asiatica. Next base: position 1,385,943 of record NW_006408872.1, on the reverse strand, counting down.
TCTTTACGGGAGTAGAAAGCCTCATCTTTCTCCCGCGGAGCGGCTGGTAGTTTCGAACTGCTGACCTTAAGGTTCGCAGCCCTATTCGTAACCACTACGCTACACCAACAACCATAGCTTACATAAAATAAACATTTTTAAAAAAACAACCTCAATTAAAACAAATAAAATCAAGATACAAATGGCCCACTAGAAAAGGTATGGGCTATATGAAGGCTACGATTCTTAATATAAAATGGCTCCCACAAACCATTAAGTAAAAACATCCATAAACATAAGGACCGCCCAATTTGAATAGAACACATCAGAAAGAAGTAGAACTGACCATAAACACATAAAAACGCTTTCAATATGATTAGCAATGAAACACTTGCCTACCAAAGTAGCAAAGACTGCTTCTTTAAATCTAGAGCAAAGTCCATGCCACTATTGTTGGGGCTGGCACGAGAGAGGCCTCTCTGACACTACCAGTCTACCCCTCTGGAAGGCAGTGGTTATCAAAAGCTTCAAACATGGCATCAACTCTGACCCATTCATTTTACCTGTAGAAACTAAGCCCAAGGCAGTAATTGTGGAAATATGAACATATCTCTGAAGAGGTCCACCACAGCACTGCTGACAACAGCACTGATGCACAACAACAGAATAAGCGACATTTAGTCATGGTACACCTAAGATATGGAATACTTTATACAGTTATTAAAACGATATGTAGAAGAATATATGTAAGATTTTAAAGTTTGTAATTTATTAAGTACAAAAACATTATAAAATAAGTATATGATTCTAATTTTATAAAAAAATGATAGTATTCAACATAATTCAGGGGTTTATGCTGAATATTAATGCTGCCATAGCTCAGAGGTAGGATTATAGGTTATTTGAATTTTCTTATATTTTAATGTGCTTTCTAGATTTTTGTGCTATAAGCATAATTTTTATATTCAGAAAAAAAGCATAATAATATACAACCTATTTAGGGTATTTTATAAACCTTTTCACAAATTTCAAAATATAGATTACAAATAGTCAATAACTTTTATTAACATAATGATATAAAAAATTTTAGTGTGATATACAGAGTTCCCAGAGAGTAATTTTATACATTTTAATGCACTTATTAAAACCCTAATTTACAAGACACCTTGTCTTACTGCCACTGATCTTTCAATACAAAAATCTTACAATATTTTATTTGCTATAAAATTACAACATTGAAATTGCAGTTAGGTAGTCCTTTCTCCTTCCTAGCCAATCTAATATAAGGAATGTCCATTAATCCATTGCTAAAACTTCTGTATGCCAAACAATAAGTTACATAGGTTCTGTACATAATTACAATAGGATTATTAGAATTCCAGTATGTGGCAACATACTACACTGCAGTCTAACACCACTGGCAAAGAGAGCTACTATGTATGATGCTATTTGTAGCCAAGTAAGAGTAAGATGCGAGAGTCTGCCCAGCCAGACTCCTTTGGTGGAGACTTGAAAATGGTAGTGAATCAGTAACAAAGCTGTGTTAGGCACTGATCCAGGCGCATTGCAGATTAATTCTGGAAAGGCCTGGTTGTTTCTGTGAAACATGCAAGATTCTAAATTTTCCCGCCCTTAATACCCAGAAAACTCAACAACTTCATAGTGTACTCTTTATTAATTATATAAAAATAATCTATGTCTTAGATTCGTGCTTGACTTCAAATTCTTAAAAGTATCTAAAGGTTTTTACATTCTCTGATTTAGGTTCACTATAATATTAGATCACTCAGTTTACTCAAGAAGTTTGCATGAAACAGCTGGATATAGTTTGGCCAAATTTTATAAGCATACAACTCAAAGCATGAAAGCATCTGATGAGTGTAAGATCATCTCCAACTTCAACAGACAGAGTTCTCAGCAATACCCCTTACCCATTACTACAGAATGTCTATAAAGCAACGCTGAGACTGTGAAACCTTAGACTTCTCTATCAATGCTATGGAACCTATAGAGACTTGGAATAAAAATAATGCTTTTACACTTACGCTGTAATTGAGAGCAGTTAATATTGTCATGTTTGAAAACAAGCAATTTAACTAAACTGCATGAAGTCACAACCTAGAAAGTGTTTTAATACTAAATGTTGACTTATCTTTCCGAAAGAGAATACCTATCTAACTGGACAGTCCAGCGTGGCACTTACTGCGTGTTAGTGACTCCGAATGTAGACAGTCAGGCACACCTGTCTTAATAAAGAAATGGGCAGCAAGAAGACACTGTGCAGCCATAGCGCTGTGCCAGGGCCAGGACTCAGTCCCCTTCCCATTGGTCTTTCTGGGCTCAGATGCTTCCATGTGAAACGGAAGTGAGGCAGCTGTACTAAGGGCCTCAAAGTGTTTTTTCCAGCATATATTCTATAAACGAATTTCTCATTTGGTGTGGGAATAAGTAATTGAATTTTTTAAAATCAGGAATTATATTTTAGCTTAAGAAAGTGCAAACTCGTAATACAGTAGAGAATACCTGCATGTCTGCAGTTTCTCAAAATGCCCGCCCCGGCTGGGCCTTTCCTTTTCCAGTCACCCTGTTCGAAGACTGACATTTGTGTTTTGTACATGTCCTTGGCAATTTCAAAACATTTCTTGAACTAAATTCAGGAAATGCTTCCCACGATGAGATTTTGGGCACCGTGGAGCGAGATCTGTAACAGTACAGAGGGAGAGGTGGCATCCTACACAGACATGTCAGCATTTCCACGTGGTATGAGACACTTCTGACTTGTTTCAGTGCCCCAAAGCCTGCATTACAATGAATGTACAACTCTCATTTTGGGGTGCTCTTCTTGGATGTGTGCTGGTTCACATGTTGTAGGCAACATAGATAGGGTCCAGCTGGTCGGCCAGGAAGCCGTCCCTTAGGTGCATGCGCTGCTTCTCACCCCGCGAGTTGATGGGGATCACTCCCGGGTCCACGATAACGACCACACCGACGACCAGGTAGTGCTCTTCCAGCACCACGTTGGTCACCAGAGCCACCAGGTCCAGCGCATCCTGCTCCAGGCCCTCCAGCTCCACCACCACCACCAGCAGGTTGGTCCATGTGAAGACAGCACTGTGGGTGAGAAGACAGACATCCTCAGACAGAGATGGCACACTACTCTGGCCTGTAGACATCCAGTTGTTGTTGAAAATCACAACTGCACATTCATTAATGTTACAGTACTGCTTAACAACGTTTACACTACTTACAAGTTATGTTAAGTTTGTTTTAAAGGAGCTTATATTTTGAATACAGTTCTCGCTAAGAGTCAAGACTATGAATAATGTTGAAGCTGTATCTATACTACAACCAACTCTCTTCAGAGCAAAGGAATCATGAGTCATGACCATTTAAATTAAGAAATTTATGTTAAAATCAAAGAAACATTTCAGGATTAGAACTGTAAATATTACATTGGGGGCAGTATCTTGGTTTAAAACTGATTAGGAGAAACAATTTTACTAATTTTTAATCAAACAAAACCCAGTGTATCTCATAGTGTGTGAGACTCGACACAGCAGGCCTGTAGTACCCGGCCCTCTGATTTCCAGCATGCACCTGAGCAGAGACGCCCACCCCCGGAGCCCTGGGGCCTCACCACTCGGCAATGCTCCTATGTGCCCGGATCACTGAGGTCTCGATATCGATGGGGTGGTACCGCATGCCTCTCAGCTCAAGGGTCTCATCCAGGGATCCGACAACATACAGTGCATCATGCCGCTCTACGAGAAACACATTCAAACATGCAGGACACCAGGGTACACCAGCAAAGCCACCCTGACTTCATCATGGGTGCCACCCTAGCACTGTGGAACTACATATCGTAGGCTCATTGAGGTGTTGCAGTCCTTCTTGACTCTGGTCATTAATGGCTTACTCTATTATCTCTGCAGCAAGTGGCAACCTCAGAAAAGGTAAGACCACTTAAGAATGTGTGTTTAAAATTGTTTTGTCACCTACAAGTCCTGATGGGATCTAGTTAGCTGCTAACGGCAAACAGTCCTGCAGACACTGACTAAAACTCTGAAGAGGGCAGAGAGAGCGGATGTGCTGGGTAAAGATGCACACTGGTTTTTGGCTGACACCAAATTGGTAAAACGGCTTGCTAGTAAGGGCTGGATCTTCTGGGGAACCTGCCAGCTATACCAGAAGTCAAAGGATTATGAAGAGCAATCACAGAGGAAGGGTACCACAGACTGTGTCTGTCAACCCTCACACCTGAAGACAAAGACCACAATGGTGAGCAGCCTGGTGAACCTGTAGGTGATGTGCAGCTCTTGGCAGGGCTGTAGGTGAACCCCTCCACCCAGGATGCACTCATGTGAACTGCAGCAGCCCTGGGTCACCCTCACCTCCACTGGCATCTGTGAGCTCTGTCCTCCGAAGGAAGCCGAGGTATCCAGTCCTGGCCCAGATGGTCTGCGTGTCTCCAAAGCTCAGCCGGGCACTGAAGTGATCAGCATGCAGCGCCTCCTCCCCATAGACTGTGTAGTACCCAGTGGCATTGTGGGGGCTGCTCACCCAGATCTGCAGCCAAGTAGACATGCACATCACAAATGTGCCAGTTTACGGTGGTACCTAGGTCCGGCTGAAGAACAACACTCACGAAACGTCCTCTGGGCTATTCCACACTGAGCAAGAGTGCAGCACGGGGATGGCTTTATTTTCAGCATCTGTTAATCTGCTGTTTTTATTAAGTGCCGTTGAGTAGGGTTTCCAAGAAGCAGCTGGTGGGTTTGAACTGCCAACCTTGAGCTTAGCAGTCCAGTGTTTAATCCTACAGGGCCACACCAGGAGCCCTCTGCTATCTTGTTGTTATTGTCAAGTGCCGTCGAATAGATTCTGACACATAGTGACCCTCTATAGGGTTTCCAAGGAGTGACTGGTGGGTTGAACCGCCAACCTTGTGGGATTATCAGTCCACAGGGCCACACCAGGACTCTCCTGTTATCTAGGAAGCTATATTAGAAGTACAGGTAAATACATAACTTTTCGCTCCTTAAGTAAAGTTTTCCTCTCCTTTAATCTAGGAATGACACTTGTAAGGTGGCACTGTGTGTTAAATGTTGGGCTGCTAACCATGAAGTCAGTAGTTCAAACTAACAGCCACTCCAAGAGAAAGATGAGACTGTCTGCTCCCATAAAGATTTATAGTCTCCCAAACCCTAAAGAGCAAGTCTACTCTGTCCTTATATGGTTGCTATGAGTTGGAATTAACTCCATAGTACTGGGTTTGGGTTTGGTTTGGGTTTGGTCCTATAAGTATGAGTCAAAGATATTAAGTCAACTTTTCTCACATCAAACAGCTGTTCATAATTAAGGAAAGGTTGGGGACTATCTAGATACCCACAACAGGGTCAAGTTAGTTACATCATCAGCTTGAAGAATGTGGCATGTGCAGTCATGTCATAGCAGAGATACTGGCATGTCAAGCCTGTGTCTGTGGTACACTCTGGTTTGACCTTGCCCACACAAAGACAACAGAGCCTCTGGAGATGCTAAGCATGCTTCTAATTGGTCTTCAGCTACAACTCTGCAGTGGTAACAGCCCTAGGATCTTCCTGTGATTGTTAAGTATTATCAAGATGATTTTGACTCATTGCAACTCTGTATAGCGTTTCCAAGGATCAGCTAGTGGGTTTGAACTGTGGACCCTGTGGTTAGCAGTCCCATGCTTGGGCATCCTTTAAAAAAACAGCCCAGGGTAAAGAATATCCCCTTCTACCCTGCAGTGACCCACCCCCAAGATAGGAGGGCACAGAAGACAAGCTGAAAGGCAGGCTTCCCCTACTTCTCCACACCCTCCGAGGCCACCTCTCTGGGGAGCACCAGCACTCGAGTCTCCAGCTCCCTCTGCCTTTGCCATCAAGTGCCAGCCCCTCTCCACAGCCCCCTGTGATGGGCTCCTGGCTTGACCAGGAACTGCTCCTTTACAATAGCTAAAGGGGTTTTTCCTAGAGTGCCGCTTACTTCTTCACTCTCTAGCTGCTTGTTGGAGAGCAGTTCCCCCAGCCCCAGAGACCTCAGAACCTGGGGTTTCCTCTGCTGGCAGTGGCAGTGCAGGCGGTGGACCCTGAAGCCCCACATGCTAGTGGGGCAGGGGAAGGAGTACATGCCAGTGAAAGAGTCCTCTATCTGGGCAGAAAGGTGAGGAGGGGGAAGAGCAGCCACACCAGAGAAGAGCAACAGCAGAGAACATGCCGGCCCCTCATGCCGAGCCTCAGCAGTACTCACCTCTCCCAGGTGTGAATCTCCAAGGGGCCCTTTGGTTTCGGTGTGCGCAATAATGACCTTCACCCCAGGGAGGATCTAGAAGGAGTGAGTCCCATGTTAATGAAAACACTATGTAAGACATTTCTGAATAAATTAATATTCTAAAAAATTAACATCCTCAAGAGCTGGCTTAAAATACATGTGTCTGGCAGGAAGTGAAGAAGCAGTTCTAAATTTGACTGCATTTTTCAAGAAACTATTTTTTTGAGAGACATTAAAGTAAAAATAAAACTGTGAACCTTAGCAAAACCACTAGTTTCTAAGAATGGACCCTAAGTTGAATATGGGGGTATGTAGGATACTACATGAAGCTTTATGGAGCACAGATGCTTCCCATTCAGCCCACCCCTGTTTAGGGACACAATACTCAAGACAACAGTGCAGAGTGGAGTCTCCCGGCCCCGTGGCTCACAGTCTGGCCCATAATGACTCCACTGAGCAGCTCTATATTCATCCTTGGCAACAAGTTCTCTAATGCAAGACCAGCCTGCTGGCAGCTTACTCTGCACTGTCATCTCCTACCTGGTGCTCTGCACCTGCCCCAGTACCGTGGAGACTATTCCAAGGAAAAGACCTTGGTTCTGCCAGACCTTGGGGTAGGACTCCATTTTTATTCTGTTGGGTTTTTTTTTTTCTGTTTTCATCAATCCTGTCTCAGCTGACTTGATAGAATAACTTTTAAAGAACACGTACTCTTCCCAAGACCTTGCACAGCCAAGATCTCTGTTTCATCTGTGCGTTCACACTTCTCTCACTCACCCATTTAGTCCCACATATGGAGCACCTACTCTGCCAGGTACTGACAGACCGTTGTCTGTCCCAGGCCATCGCTAGTTCTCTACAGACTTTCCAGCTGAGCCAAGTGCCTCTTCCCCTGGCCCTAAGCTGCACAACACATCCTGGAAAGTACAAAGTCCTCTGTTTTCCAGGGTTTACTTGGTAATTTCAGTAAAGATCTGGCAGTAGGTGTGTGGCTCAGGCTGCCATACTAAATTGGATGAGCCAGCTGGTACCTTATTCAGTCTACTCACCCAACTACGTTTTACTTCACATTGAAACTACAACTTTCTATTACGATACAAAGTGTGACTCCCACTCAAGAGACTTCTCTGTGATAGGTCTGTCTAAAGTGAGGAGGCTCACCCTGCACCTGACTCTGTCCTCTGGACTAAGAAGTCTCACACTATTCTCAGTCATAGTCCTCGCACCTCTCTCCCATGGGAATTCCTGTTGGGTGTGTATAAAACTTCTCAGTCATTATTGCTGTAACCACACTCTGTCTAATGTTCTCCCTTTCTTGGTTTTACACTCATATATGTACTAACAGACTTGCACTGTCATTTCTGTGTGTTTGTAATAAAAGGGGAAGGAGGCCTCATGTGAGCCCAGCTCACCCCAACCACATCAAAGGGTTCAAAAGACCATCGGTGACTCCTAACACCTTCTGTAACTGATGAGGGAAAGGAGTGAAACACACTATGGAATGCAAGTCTGAACTTCCCTTACCTTTCCAGACTCCATCAATGGCAAGCTGTGTGGAGAGCCCCGTTCTACCAAACGCACCCTGGAATTAACAAGGGAAAGATGTCAGAATAAGCTGACCACACAAATGGTCATTTATAAACAGACTGTGAGAAGACTAGAGTTGATGATCACTGTTCATCTGTAGACAGTGGTAAGGACACTAGTCCATCAATAACTAACTTGTGACTGTGTGGGCAGTGGCTTCGGGCGGTTGGGTAGAACAGGTCCCACGTGGAGGTTCTCTGTAGACTGAAGGGCACAGTCAACACTAACACACCCCTGCCTGCTGCACGTCCCCAGTGTTCCCTGCCCAACTGACCCAGCTCCAGGCCATGCAGGAGCATGGTTTACATGTCCTCTGGATCCCCCACGGACCCGGCTGACTTTTAGCACCCTGCTAACTTACCCATGTTTATGTCAAGCTGCAGTGAGGCCACACGTGAGGATTTAAAATTGGGATCTGAATCCCAAAGTTGGGGACACCCTGAACAGCATCTGAACACAGACGAGCACCTCGTGTGCTGTAGCCACTTGGCACATGCTCCCTGAGGTAAGACCAAGCCTACACGATGGCCTAGAAAGTCCTTGGCATTCACTAGCTTGAATTCCACTGTTTCCTATGGAAAGCTACGTGTCAAGTGTTCCACCACTGCTGCCTCTTCTGGCTCCAGGAATGGTTGTGGAGTCATGAGAACACAGGTTCCTTTGCTCCTTCCTATGGTGCCACCACCCTCTGGTCTGGGCCAGTGTCCTGCCATTCTCTCAGGGCCCAGGAGGGCCACAGACTGCAAACACCATGCTGTGTGCGAGGTGCTGGGGGAGCAGGACCACCAAAATGGGGGGTGGGGGTTGGGAGACATGTTTTACCTATCATGGCGCAGTGCCCTCATGTCCACGTAGACTGTCGTTGGGTCTGGACCAGCCGTGCCCTGGAAGAAGAGCAGTAGAGTGAATTCGAGTTGGAGCTTTCCTGCAAGCTCTGGTTCAGAGCCTCTACATCCATGGCCCAGCTCTATACAGCTTATCCTGAGACCCACAGCTGCCATGGGTTCTGGCCAAAGGACTCTCAGTCCCTAGGAAGGGTTGGTATGTGGTGAGAGTGGATGATCATGTCAGCTGTACACATAAGGTACAGCTCTAGCAGCATCTTACTTCCACCAAGTTCTAGATTATGATGAAAATACCTTCACTGGGTTCTGAGGTATGTTTCCACCAACTGTCCAGGGTCAGACAGTCTCCCACCCAAAATGATTCTGGAAGGACTGAGCACAAGCAGAGATTTTCTCAGAGATGAGGGGATGACAGCCCTCAATCTGTCTCCTTACTTGTGACGTTCATCCTGATCAATTAAAGGACACCGTATTCCCACTTACTACATAGGAAACATCACACCAAACACCGATGCATTATCTGAAAATCCCACACTTTATACTATGTCTTCCCTGGAATTCAAATTGCACTGAAATCAAACACAGCCCTTCCTCCCAATGTAATGCTGTACACATTACTACTTTAAAAAAAAAAAAAAAAAGTTTGAGTTTTAAATTTGGTTGCAAAGGAATTATTATTATAACATGTCAAATACCATCCACTGAAAGCAAAGTAAGGCAGTGAAAGCAGTACTGGGTTGCCTGTAGCAGAGGCGTGGGGTGCGGGCACACATGAGGTCGTACCTGCTCAGCCAGCTTTCCCAGCCTGTTTGGCTGACAGAGGTAAGGGAGGCCAGCAGAGTGGGAACAAAGAGGAGACAGCCACGAGGAGACACAGACAGAAGGCAGCAGGAACATGAGAAACACACAGTGAGAGAGAACAAAATGCATCACTGTATCTTATAGAACAAATGTGCTCTTCGACTACTCTTTTGCAATGCTGCCTAGCATTCCACACACCCCACATGTGGTACTCACATGTCGACAGACTAAAGCAGAGCATGGACTTTTGGTGTTGGCACTGTGGTGAGTGTACACATGGCAGCACCCGGAACCCAGCTGTACATTCTAGGACTGGAAGGGACATTCTATGACTTGAGAAAAGGCCTTGCCTAGTCTCCTCCGGCCACACAAGGAGAGCCTGAGGCTCAGTGCAGGAGTAGGTTCTTTTCATGGACTAGGGGATCCGCAGCAACCATAAGGACATGGGATGCTGCTGTGGTAACAAGATGGTCTCTTTCTATGGTCCAGACCTGCCCTGTGTCCCAATCTCGCACCTTGGCCAGGGGCATCAGGGTTCTGAGGAATGGGACAAGGCTGGTCAAACACTGTGGAAACTGAGAAACAGGCCCAGTCCCAGGCTTTGTTAGGGCAGCTCTGGATTATGCCATCTCCTCCACTCGCATACCACCAGCACGTGGATAAGTAAGGCATTTGATAGTGGGCTAGCTAAAGTACCATTTGGTTTTAAGATGCTTTAGAAAGAAGGAATTGAGATACCAGTGTAACATCTAGAAAGTAGTCTAGTAATTTGAAGTGACTTATAAAATGGAACTTGTAATTCAGCCACTCAGTTTCTGAAACTAAGCAAAATTTCCTTTCAGTAAATAAAATACCTCAAGGCTTCAAAAATCAATTGGGGGCAATCAAAATTATCACATTTACTGATGTTTCTATCTAAAATTTCTTCACACTTAAGATAGGAAAATAAATTATTTTTGTTTTAAAATATTAGCTGCATATTATATCCAACTTAGAGATTCTTACAGACAAGGTAACAGTCACTGCTCAAAAACAATTTGAGTTGTTCTCCAAATAAACCTTTGTTCAATAATGAAGACAAAATGTATTTAAAAATAAACCTCTAAAAGCTCCCGAAGCTGAATGCCATCTGTAAATGTATCATCAAAAGTTCAGATGGGGCAGGAAGCTGTGAGAAACTCGATCCACATTCTTACCCATGTTATCAGAAAAACCACCCATCAACCATAAGGTCCCAGAGCCTCATGGCCCAAAGTGGACAGACCCTCACCTGCAAGCAGATGGCCACATTGACTCTGCACCCGAAGGTGGTGCTCACAGCACGCGCTGACAGGCCCAGGTCTTTGAACAGCTTGGAGAAGGACTGTGTCAAGGTGATACGGGGCCGCTCCTCTGCCACCACCATGCAGGTACGCACACAGGACAGGTTCACACCCCGCATCTGTAGAGACGTGAAAGTCAGGTCTACACTGGGTGAAGGCACTGAGGACCTAGCTGGGAACTTCTGGGTGGGGTCCCAAATGCGGCCAAGCTAGAACCCAAGCCCTTCTCCTTCTCCAGTCCCTGTAGTTTCTGCTCAATAATAGGGGCTAAAACTAATACTCAGCCCACTGCATTGCCCTCTACCTCTGTCCTCTTCCTATACTTATGCCTCCTGATGCTCAGTCCTGCCTCAGCCCAGAAGAGAGCTGTCCCTGTCCCTCCCTCTGCAGGAGGCACTGCAGGCCTCAAGCACCCCACTAAAACTATTGGCAGGTAGGTGTTGGAATGGTCTCTGGCTCTTTTGTATGCCATCCTGCAGGTGAAAAAGAGTGGGGATAATGCAAGTGAAAAAGAGTTGGGTTGCTGGGAAAATGGCTGGATTAGAGCCAATGACTCCCTTCGATCTTCTAAGCTAGTGCCTCTTGGTGCCCAGATTCCTCCCACTTCCTCCACCTTCAGCGAGTTTCTCTGACAGTCACCCTTGATCCCACCCACCATGACACCACTGGGATTCATCCAGACCCACTAGTCTCGTCCCCTCCAACTCCTATTGTGGTCTATCTGCTTCCACCCTACTACCACTGTCATAGGTTACCTGAAATGATTGTTCAAAGATGCACTACTGCCCTCCAGCTTCCGGTCAGTTTCCCCTATTCCCTTCCCCATCCCCATGCCCCTGTGGGCTATCAACTGTCGGCTCCCCCTTTACTTTCTCTCCCTGGCCCCTGGTGAAGAAGACACAGAAAGGGCTGCTTAAGAGGATGTGGGCGCAGGCACAATTGGATGCGGTGGGGTCTAGAGAAGGAGGTCTGGAGGAAGATAATGTGTACTGGGAAAGGGGATTCTCCAGTTTCCATAAACTCTAAGTGGAACATTGAGTTTTTTTTTTGTTTTTTTTTTAATGTTTTATTGTGAAGTATGTGATAGTTTACATGGGAGAATATTAGCTTTACATTCATCCTATCGTATTTCATTTCATTGCCATGGTTCAATCCCCTCCATGCATCATCAACCAAAGAGCAAACCCTGCAAGCCTGCTCCCCACCCCAACCCCACCCCTTCCCCAACCCCATCCCCACTCCTGGTCATCAGCACACAGCGCCTCTCCCTCTCTGGGTCTAAAGTCCCCAGCGGCTCCATCTCTCTACATTATAGTCTCTGCCTCCATCTCTGAAGTCACTTCTTCTCTGGGTAGGGTCCCGCTCTCTGCTCTTCTCCCTTGATGGTCCCAGGGACCTCCATTCCTAGACTGCAAAGTCCATCACTCCCCTCCTTTTGCTACAAAACGTCTACCTTTACATTTCCAACCCTCACAGTCAGTCCTGATAACAATTACTCACTATTGTATCACAAGAAACCTATCCCCATCTCCTTTCATCAGCCCCGCCCATACAGATTGACTACTACTCAGTGGAGAGTCTACCTTCCTTCATGCCCTCTGGATCTAGGTTCCCTCTTGAAAGGTTGTAAGCCAGTCACTTCTTGCCTTTGTAGCCCCCACCCCCACCCCCACCCCCATATTTTGGGTAGCCAATGTCCAAGTTACCCATCCCTGTCTACTCTGTGTATGGAGGAGGGTGGGAATAATCCTCACTATAAAGATTTGTTCCCTCTTTTGAGCTACTGCATCCATAGGTGTAGGTCAAGTTCATCAAATTGTATCAGATTACTCTTTTTTTCCTCTTCTTTCTTCTTCTAGTTGAGCTCTTATCATGCAGTTGTTGAAGCCAGGTCAAGTGGGTATTATCTGCAAATGTGGGTGTTCTTATGCATATATATGCCCTCTCTTCTTATCAGCTGGACACTTCACTCTCCACTCTAGTCCTTTATGGCTATGTCACTGACTCTGGGCCCAAGAGTCCCCAGGTCTTGCCACACTGCTGGCCAACCAGGTCTCTAGCCGGGTTCACAGGAGTCTATTGAACATTGTAGGGCTTAGCTGGCAGCTTAATTGCTGTTTTTCCCTCACTTACCCTTATCGGTGACGAAAGTGGTAACCAACCAGAGTGTGTATTCCCACTGAGTCTTAGTGAAAGCTGTTTTTTATTTTTAAATTTCCCAAGGTCCTTTGTTGTTGTTAAGTGCCGTCGAGTTGATCCCGACCCATAACGACCCTGTATATAGTTTCTAAGGAGTGGCTGGTGAGCTTGAACAGCTGACCTTGTGGTTCAAATGGCTTTGAAGTCTGGTGCATCAACCCACAGCACCACACCAGGACTCCAAGGTCCTAGCAAGTGGCAAACTTAGTAGCCTGATGCTGTAGGATAAGCACTGGACCAAAAGGTTGGCAGTTCAAATCCACCAGTTGCTCTTTGGAAACGCTACACGGAGTTAACTATGAGTCGGAACCGATTCAACAGCACTTAACAACTATAGTAGTCAACCCTTTCTTGAAGGGGAGAGGAGGTAAAGACGAGTTGGTGTAGGGTGGCTATCAGGAACATGAAGCCCCCATGACATTTCCATGGTATAGGCCCCCGTCAATGTGTGCCCACTCCATGACCCCCCCAAATGATATATACTCTTCCCATGAATCCTCACCCTGTGGCCCTGTGGAGGTAGTTACCCCATGACCCCATAGATATACACCGTCACCTTGTGGTCATCACCCCATGAGCTAAAACTACTACTGTCAGCCTGTCACCCCATGGCCATGTGGACATGGACAGTCATGTGAAACCCACTGCCCCGTAGACATGCACTGTCACCCTGTAGGCACACTCACTCTGAGTGCACCAGTTTGTGTTCCCAGGCCCTTGGTGCACATCTCCATTACTGAGTAGGAGCAGAAGGTGACCCGGGCCTTGTACTGGCTGACAGCTGACAGCCACAGTGACACATTGCTTTCCAGTTCCAAGGGTGGCACCAGGACAGACTGGTGTCCTGAGTAGACACTGCAAAAGACAAAACAGGGTGCATGAAAACATGATTCCTAAAGTCCTTCCCATACGCTCCAACCACAGAGCCTGCTGTGCAGGGATGAAGGGCATCTGCTCTCAAAGATGGCACTGCCACTTCCTGATACTTGAAGGGATCAAGTGTTCTGCCTAGTTACTAATATTGAATACTGTTTTATGTATTTTTATGTGTTTTACTCAAGTTCACAGCCAGACTCTACCCACTCCCAAACACTTGCAGGCATTGTCAATTTCCTCTGCTGACATGATGCACCATCATGAGCCCACCTTCATGGAAGTACCCGCCTGCACAGGCATCACAACACCACAGGGCCCTACCCACCTACATGGAAGCAGCCATCTATACAACACAGCTCACCTGCACAGGCACCACAGGGCAAAACCCAGACCACAGTAGGGATCAAGGCAAATGGCGATCTGGCGTGAGGGGTACAGCTCGCACTGCAGCTTTATGGAACGGCATAAGGCGCTGGTGGCTGCATGTGACATCTGAGGACAGAACAAAAGGCCTGTGTAATGTAGCATCCAAACTACAACAAACCAAACAGGTGCACAGCTCTAAACATCCCACAGCAGCACAGATTGCTTAGCACATAGCTAGATATGGTTTTAAAGTCACCCACTATTATTGTGGATTCATCTATTTCTTTCTTCAAATCTATTAGAGTTTGTTTTAGATATTTTGGCGCTCTTTCATTGGG
>NW_006408872.1:1344395-1369522 GCF_000296735.1 Chrysochloris asiatica | reverse complement strand
TTTTGGTAATTTTTTATGTTTTCTGATTACCTCCAGGAAGATGTGATCAGGATGTGGTCTTCCCTTTTCACTCTCCTTATTGCTTAACTCAGAGTAACTTTTTTGGGCCTCAGTTGGCCCTGGGCCTCGGCGGCAGGGGGCCTCAGGCGGGTGGGTTGAGCCTAGGGTAGGCGGTTTGGGCCTCTGGGGGCCTGGTCATCAGCGACCAGACTGCAGGAGGGTTGGGCCTCGGGCGGGTGTTTGGGCCTCAGGTGGCCTGGGTGTCAGCAGCTGGGCATCGGGCAGCTTGGGCCTCAGCGGGCGGATTGGGCCTCGGGGGGCCTGTGCCTCGGGGACCGGGCTGAGAGTGGGTTGGGCCTCAGGGGCCCTGGGCCTCGGCGACCGGGCTACGCGGCAGGTTGGGCCTTGGTTGGGCCTGGGCCTTTGTGACCAGTCTGTGGGCGGGTTGGGCCTCAGGGCAGGCCTTGGCCTTAGTGGGAGTGTCTGGATCTTGAGGGGGCCTTGGCCTCAGTGGGCGGGCCTGTGCCTTGGGCATTCCTGAGCCTCGGTGGCTTGGCAGAGGGCTGGTCTAGGCCGGGGCAGTAAAGGGCTGGGGGTCGTGGCTGCAGGGAGGTAGTGTCCGTACTTGATGACGTAAAAAATGCCTCTCTCAGTCTCTCTGTACCATGGGTACCCCGAATTTCCTGATATCCGCGCCGATATCCCTCTCTATTTGTTCGGCTTTGTTAGTTTATGCTTCCTTTTCTCTGGAAATACAGCCTTCTAAGTGGGGTTGCTCTAGCCCTGCATTTCAAGGTCTGCAGGGGGCAGAGGCACTTGCCGGTGCGGGCGCGGAAGCGGGAGCCGCATGCAGGCAGGCAAAGGCTTAAAATGCCTGTAATTCCTCAGCAATTTGACCTTTTAAAAAAAACGAGTTCAGAATGTTGAAATATAATATCTTATGTTTGTTCAAAGGCTGTCTGTCTGCTAGACAGAGGTTTCTTATGTGCAATTCCGCCCCTTTTTCCCGAGACTGCCCTACCTGAGCTGCCTGGGCAGGGAAGCGCCAGAAGTTGAAATCCCCTAGATGTGGTTTTGGTAATTGCTCCAATCTCCATATAATTAAGAATCAGTATCAATAACCTGAGCATGCCTTATATGCATGTGAAAGTTGGGCAATGAATAAGGAAGACCTTGGAAGAACGGATGCATTTGAGTTATGGTGTTGGAGGAGAATACTAAAAGTACCACGGACTGCCAGAAGAACAAATCTGTGTTGGAAGAATGCTCCTTAGAAGCCAAGATGGCCAAACTTTGTCTCTTATACTCTGGACATATTATCAGGAGAGAACAGTACCTAGAGAAGGACATAATGCTTGGCAAAATGGGGGTCAGCAAAAAAGAGGAAGACCCCACATTGGGTTGGATTGACACAGAGGCAGTAGCAAGGGGCTGAAGTGTAGCAACGACTGTGAGACTGGTACAGGACCAGGCAGTAGTGGTTTATACTATCGTGCAGAAGGTCATTATGAGTCGGTATTGACTCGACAGTCCTTAACAACCAAAACAAAGCAGGGCAAAAATCTATAAAATCAAACTTCAGAGTAATAAAGGAATTTTAGCTGAGCACTTGGCTGAGTAAGGAAAGGGCCTCATCCAAGCCACCCTCTCCTCAAGGTCAGAGCCTTATATTAGGAACTTTAGACATTAATACAAGACTCAGAATATGTGTTACTGTCAGGCTCACCACACGCTGGGCCTCCTGGTGTTTAACACAAACTTTAAGCAGCAGCGCTGGTGTTCTACTTCCCAGCAAGCACAGTTGGAGAAACTCACCTTCACACCTGCTAAGATTCCTGTGGTAGACACACTGAAGTCCAAGTAGGCAAGCACGTCTGGGGATGGGGGCCTGAAGATGCTGGCAACCTTCTTTTTCGGTATGTCATCTAATAAGAGGGAGCACCAGGATGTGTGTTATGGGGCATATTCTGACAACATAAAACCTCTAGGCCTTCACAGGCAGGAGATAAAACATGCCTGTGCACACCAAGACCACAATGGGCTCACTGTGACTGATATGGGAGGACAGTAAGGGTAGGGAGGATACAAGCTAGTGGGGCTACGCAAGAGTGCTTTCATTTCTGAGAGAGAAAGTGAGGGAAACACCAAAGTTCCCAGAGCTCATGGCAGAGTCATGGGTGGCCGCAGGAGCCCCAACCACAGAAAGGCTGACACTGACTGGGTTACGAAGGTAGCTTCTCATAAGGGTATTGTTCTTGTATGAGTCACAGGCTGTAGATGCCCTGTGTACAGATGAAGGCACCAAGGCTTGGTGGAGCCAAGTGTCATCTAATGCATAGAGGTGGCCAAATGGCCACACACTGTCCCATAACAGCTGTCCCAACACAAGTCTGTGCCTATAGGCAGCATGAGAACCTAGTCTTGGCTGATAGGATACTGCTTGCTGGGCACAGTGGGAGGAATAGCCTGTTTACTTGCTGGACAGGTGCTCAAAAAACATAGCCATGTACAGGATGGATAGGGAGTAATGCTGGCTTGGGTGCCTCAAGGGGCAAGGGGCAGGGTGTTCTCCACCCACAATGAGCCACCCTTCACCAAGCTGACTATAATCAGAGGAATCAGATTCAAGACAGGAGGAATGCAGCAGCATTTACTACCGACAGGTAATGAAACTGGAGGCACCGCAGGAACTATGTCTCCGAGAGCAGCAGGAAGCCACAGACCCCAGCCAATTCACCCAAGGGGCAACAGAGGAGCAGAGCTGGGATTCACACCACAACAGCACTGATGGTGTGGGCTTAGGGGCAGACAGGGCATGATGGCTGGGCAGAGACAATGAGAGAACCTGCCATCATGAGGCTCTCACTCAACTAAATGCTACCATAAGGCCACAGCGCTCAGGGAAGGCTCCAGTCACTGAAGCCCACTTCCTGCTGTTGACTGCCAAAAGAGCAATCCTCATAACAGAAAAGAAAAAGGATCTGTTCTGGCAAGTGCAGGTCGCTTGTACCTGTGTCTAAAATGGTTGGCCAGGTCTTAACGTCCACAGCGGCAGCAGCCTCCTTGGACTTGAGCAGCCGCATGATGGCCTGGGTTGTGAGGACACATGCAGACTTGCTGACCTGCAAACAGTACAACAGTGTCAGGTCAAGTGAAACCACACCATTGGGGCAGGAAGGAGGCCACCTTGCCCTCCCCTCTCCCACGTGTTCCGCTGAAGGACAGCCACGTCCTGCCGTGTACTGCACACCTCCACAATCATCTTGACGGTAGGCAGTGTGGTAGCCAGGTTCTGGGGGTGTGGGGGTCGCACGGTAACGGGCACACAGCCGCAGTACAGGCAGCCGTAGAAGGTAGCGATGAGGTCCACTCCTGAGGAAACAAAGGTTATACACCAGTCAGGACATGCTCATCATCACTGTGGAGAATATTTTGATACAGCCAAGGACACTTTTCTGAAAAGAAACATGTCCACAGGAAGACAAAGGGGAAATGAATCATGTTTTATTTGTGATACAGTCAGTATCAGCTTAAACAAACATAGTATTTATTAAACACAACAATGTGAGTCACAGATCATGAGGGAGGAAAAGGTCAGGGCCAGGTCATTATGCAGGGAGAGGACTGACCAGGAGTAGTCTGTCCTACCCAGAGCCACAAGGGAGACAGCTGGAACAAAGCCTATCTTCTAAGGTAGGCACAGAGCCAATGGTCCGCACAAACAGGCCATGCTAGGTCTGCTGTAAGAACAATGCCTGAACTCAGACTCCTGACAGGAGGGTATAGTGGTAAGACAAGGTATGAACTGACCTGTGAGGATGCACATCATGTATCCTCATCTGTGGCTGTGGCCTCATCTTGTATCCTCCCTCAATCACACTGCCCTCTCTTCCCTGTGCAACCACCCATCCAGTCCACTGCCTCTGACTTCACACTTCAAGACCTGCCCGCACAGACCCCTCTAACCACTAACAACAGGCGAAACTGGAATGCTCACATATAGCTGATGGAAATGTAAAACGATACAGCCATTGTGGAAAACAGGTTGGAAGTTTCTTCCAACTGTTAAACATAAAACAACTGGAGGATCCAGAAATTCCAATCCTAGGTGTATGCCCAAAAGAACTGAGAGCAGCTACTCAAACCAAAACCTATATATACACCAATATTCACTGACACACTGCTCACAACAAACAAAAGGTGGAAACAACCCAAGTGTTCAGCAACAGATGAATGGACAAACAAAAAGCTGTGCATAATGAAGTGGAATATTATTACTCAACCTAAAAAGAAATGAAGTCCTGATGCATACTACACGAATGAACATTGAAAACATTATCTGTGTGAAATAAATCAGCCACAAAAGGAAAAACACTGTATGATCCCACCTATGTAATGTATTCGAGTAGGAAAATGCAGAGACGTAAAGTAGATTGTTGTTGCTGTTATGTGTCGTGGAGTCGGTTCTGACTCATAGCGACCCTGTACAGGATTTCTGAGACTGTAAATCTTTATGGGAGCAGAAAGCCTCATCTTTCTCCTGCAGAACAGCTGGCAGTTTTGAACTGCTGACTGTTCGCAGCCCAATTCATAACCACTACGCTACCAGAGCTCCTTTAAAGTAGATCAGTGGTAACCAATACCAAGGGGCAAGAAGGAATGCATAATGGGTTTGTGTTGTCTGGAAATAGACTGTAGTGATGGTTACACAGCATTGTGAATGTACTTAATGTCACTGAGCCACTCAAAATGGCTAATGATGAGTTTAGTAACATATATTTTATAATAATGAAAACAGTATTTAATCATTAAAAAAATTAAGGAAAACAACAATGAGATATCATCTCATACCAGTAATAACAGCAAAGATCAAAAAAGTAGAGGACAATAAATTCTGGCGGGGATGTGGAGAGACTGGGACACTCCTGCATCACTGGTGGGACTGCAAAATGGTCCAACCTCTCTGGAAAGCAATATGGCGCTTCCTCAGAAGGTTGGAAATAGAAATACCTTATGATCCAGCAATTCCTCTACTTGGTATTTACCCACAAGAAATACGAGCCATAACACGAGTAGATATATGCACACGATTTACAATATAGCAACACTATTTACAATAGCAAAGAGATGGAGACAACCAAAGTGCCCATCACCTGAAGAATGGATAAACAAACTGTGGTTCATACACACAATGGACTATTATGCTACCTTGAAGAATAACAAGGAAGCTGCAAGTCACCACATAACCTGGATGAACCTTGAGGACATTATGTTGAGTGAAATTAGTCAGTCACAAAAGGAGAAATACTGCATAGGACCACTACTGTAAAAGACTAAGAAAAAGAAACCATACTAAAGTGTGTGTGTGTGTGTGTGTGTGTGTGTGTGTGTGATTCTTTGCTGGTTGCTAGTAGGATGTGGGGGGAGGGGAAGGGGAGGGAGGGGAAGGTAGAACACAAGGTAGGGAATAGACACATGATAGTTTGGGTACTAAGGATGGGGGCAATATACAAAAAGGGAGAGGGGAATGGAAGAACAAAGTAGATGGGAGAACATGGGCTAAGTGGGACAGAGGTAAAGAATGATGTATGCACAACCTTGGGACAACAGGGCTCTAGGATACAGGGATTGAGACATTGTTGGAATGTGCAAAAGGGGGGAAATAACACTGTTAAGATGCTTGGCTGTCTTTTGAATCTTGGTTTGCCTTGCATACCATTATAAAATAGACATTGGAGGAGGAGAGAAAAAAGTCAGAAATATCACCTAGAAAGCTTGTAAGTCCGTCTTCTGCCTATAACTGATTGAGATACCTAAAATGGGACTACAACGTGCCCTGTGAAGGAGGCTTCCTGTGGAGCCTCTGTATTACATAAGACTATAGGTGGAATCCTGAACAATATCCAGAATCTTCAGAGGTGGGAAATTTCCACTTGAAAGGACGGGCAGACCAGCCTGGAGCAGCTAGAAGAACAGAAGATACTTCTTGAAACAACGAC
The DNA here is from genome assembly GCF_000296735.1 of Chrysochloris asiatica. Lineage (NCBI taxonomy): Eukaryota > Metazoa > Chordata > Mammalia > Afrosoricida > Chrysochloridae > Chrysochloris > Chrysochloris asiatica. The sequence continues at coordinate 1,363,523 of NW_006408872.1, read as the reverse complement.
TGACAGAAAAACTATAAAACAATATAGGCAGACCGACTGCTTACTATAAGAACAAGCAAGTTGCTCACCCAGGAGACATCAAGGCAAGTGGTCGGGTCCCCTCAGAGCAAACCCCTTCCAAGACAAAGACTCAATGGGAATACACACTCTGATTAGTGATCACATTTGTCACTGATAAGGGGAAATGAGGGAAAAACAGCAATGAAGCTGCGAGCTAAGCCCTACAACGCTCAACAGACTCCTGTGAACCTGAGTGGAGACCTAGTTGGCCAGCAGTGTGGCAAGACCTGGGGACTCTTGGGCCCAAAGTCAGTGACATAGCCATCGAGGACTAGAGTGGAGAGTGAAGTGTCCAGTTGATAAGAAGAGAGGGCATATGTATAAGAATACCCACACTTGCAGATAATACCCACTTGACCTGGCTTCAATGACCAGATGATCAGAGCTCAACTAGAAGAAGAAAGAAGAGGAACAAAAGAGTACTCTGATACAATTTGATGAACTTGACTTACACCTATGAATGCAGTGGCTCAAAAAAGGGAACAAGAGTTTACAGCAAGGATCATTCCCACCCCCCTCCATACACAGAGGAGATACGGATGGGCAACTTGGACACCAGCTACCCAAAGTTGGGGGGCTACAAAGGCAAGAAGTGACTGACTTACAAGCTTTCAAGAGGGGACCTAGATCCAGAAGGCATGGAGGAAGGGAGAACCTCCACTGAGTAGTATCCAATCTGTCTAGGCGGGGCTGACAAAAGGAAATGCGGATAGGTCTCTTGTGATACAATAGTGAATAATTGTTATCGGGACTGATTGTGAGGGTTGGGACTGTAAAGGTAGATGTTTTGTAAGGAGGGGAATGATTAACTTTGCAGTATAGGAGCGGAGGTCCCTGGGACCAACAAGGGAGAAGAGCAGAGAGCAGGACCCTACCCAGAGAAGCAGTGATCCCTGAGATGGAGGCAGAGATGATGACTTGGAGAGATGGAACAGTTGGGGACTTTAGACCCAGAGAGGGAGAGGGACTATGTGCTGACAACCGGTGGGCAGGCTTGCAGGGTATACCCTTTGATTGGTTGATGATACATGGACGGGATTGTAACCATGGCAATGAAATGATATACAATAGGAGGAATGTAAAACTAATGTTCTCCCATGTAAACTAACACATAATTCACAATAAAACATTTATAAAAAATTAAGGAAGAAATCCATGTTGTATGACGAGATGCTGAAAGGGTATTAACTAAGACTCAGCAGTCGCTTCTATTAGCTATCAAAGTAAAAAAGGAGCAGAAGTACAATAATTTCATTGTAATAAGGAGTATATGAAAAAAAAACCCAAAACAGCAATAATAATAACAAATACTATACTAAATCTCAAAACAATGAAAACCATCTCAATTTACAGGGAATTAGACACATCAACAACAACCAAAAATGAATGTATGGTCACATATGCAGGTGTCTAGTCATATATGCGTACAGGCAGGTTCAGGTGAGTATGTGAGTGCACTGACAGAATGATCTATATGTATGTGTGTTGCTGTCATTGTTGTGTGCCACTGAGTTGTGTCCTACTCATAGCAACTCTGTATAGGGTTTCCAAGGCTGTAAATCTTCACTGGAGCAGAAAGCCTCATTGTCCTCCTGTGGAGCAGCTGGTGGGTTTAACTGCTGACCTTCTGGTTAGCAGCCCAGTGGGTAACCCATTACACCAAAAGGGCTCCATATACACATGTGAACATACATACATATGAGCGTAGGTCAAAAAGTACTGCTATGAAATCATAGACACCTTTATTAAATAAAAATACCAAAATGTGAAGCTATTGTTTCTAGACATAACCTCCTTCTAGGTCTATACATTTCTGAAGGCGGTGTTTCCATCTCTCTAACTCTTCCCCCCCCAAATTTAACATTCTTTGATCTACAACATGCTCAAATGGCAGTTTGGGCATCCTCAAGGGACTCAAATCAAATTCCTTTCAAATGCTCTTTGAGTTGAGGAGCAAAAAGATCAGGGCTATTGGGGTTTTTGCCAGCAAAATTCTTGAAGGACAGTCCTTGCTCCCCTTCAAAAATGAGAAGGTTCACTGCTGTTATGAAAAACAAAACAAAACAAAAAACAATGGGCAAACCCTCCTTGGTGTAACTTTCCTGGCCCTTTTCTCATCAATACAGTTTTCTCTTTCTTTTAGAATAATTGTTGACCTTGTGGTCTCAATAAATAGTTTTTTAATGGAGCTGTGTACTCTGGGTTAATATCCTTCATTTTGTGGGCCAAGCTGTTATTTTACTTAAAGGTGATCTCATATGATCGTTTTAAACCTTGAGGTTTAAATAGTATCTCAGGGTGATCTTCTCAGAGGAGTCCTCCAATATCAACGTACCTGAAAGTATGGACTCTGTGAGAATTTGCATTCTGTTCTGTCTCCAATTCTATCAGGGTCCATCTATTGTGGTCCTGATCAGAGCAGTCAGTATTGGTAGCCAGACACCATGAACTTTATGATACCAACCGACCAAGTTGTCCCATGAGACTAGGGTCCTAAGATGTCAAACCCAGAATACCATTCTCGCAACGTGTTTGGTTATACCTGAGTAGTATCTGTAACTGTCCTTTATAAATATATAAGTAAAAAATTATTGTTAGTAGGGTTGCACAAGTTTATTCCAAACAGAACATGTATCTGTGATCAGTGGATGACTGCAGACAAGTTCTCTCAGCAATACACTTGACTTAGTCTTGTTACGGTATCTTAAAAAAAATAATAATAATAAAAGACCTATCAAAACCTAGGGGATCTACTGGGCCAGGTAAATTTAATACAGAGAGATCAGTTTAACATATGGCTCTGTTTTGGGGATTTCAAAGGGATAATCTTGATAGATTTCCTTAAAGTACAATTGACCACGATGAGGTAAATGGAGTAAAGTTTTTGGGACCTTTATTTGCTGAAGAGACGCAACTCAAAATGAGGAGAAACTGTTACAAACATCAATTAATGATAGGAACATGGAATATATGAAATATGAATTTAGGAAAATTGGAAGTGGTAAAAAATGAAATGGAATGAATAAAGACTGGTATCTTAAGTATTAATGAGCTGAAATGGACTAGTATTGGTCATTTTGAATCTGACAATTATATGGTTTACCATGCTGGAAATGACAAATTCAAGAGGAATGGCATCACATTCATCATCAAACATAACATTTCCAGAGGCAGGTAGTAAGATAGTAGACTAGGCAGAAAGGCTGTAGGGGCCCTCTTCCACAAAGATTCAGATAATCAAATGACACAGATGCAGATAATAGTCCTGGAACTCTGAGCTTCAGATAAAGCAGTAGAGAAATGGACTGAATGCTTACTAAGAGAGAGAGCTGAGCAGACATGGCAAAAAAAAGGAAAGACTGCTGACCTGTGCCCAATGACCAGATGCTGGACAGCTATCTTGAGCTTTTGTGACCAACTTCATTGGCATACCTCACAGAAATAAAAGTACAATTTTTTCTTGTTCTCCACATTCCCATGGTGACCATAGGCAAGGCCAGTCCCTACCAGTGTACACCCCAAGGGGAGCTCTGCTTTCCCAGCAGTCAGAGCTGCAACAGAGACATGCATCCTGGTGTTGGGCCCCACTAAAGGAGCGGGGAGCTGTCCGCATTGATCCTGCTCAGACAGGCCCTGCTCTAAATCTGCAGTGTTGGCTGAGGACTAGCTCTCACTAGGAGAAGCAGCTGAACAGATGGGGATGGAGGGAGGAAAGAGACTGGAGATCTGTGCCAGCTGACCAGCTGGGGTGTGGCCTTCTTGAACTTTCATGGGAGCCTACGAAGGCAAGAAGGCGGTAGGTGGTACAGAAGCATACCGCTATTGGTGGAGAGAAAGGGGCGAAATTTGTTTTGTTTTCTTGTATCTCACATTACCCTGGTGACCAGAAGTGGGGCTGGCCCCCATCCATGTACACTCTCAGGGAAGCTGCTGTTCTCTGGGCTGTCGAAGTTGCAAGCAAGTGTGTAGGGAGCTAGCAGCACCAACCCAGCACCTGGAATCACATTTGGCCTATTCCAGACCTGCAAAGCCTGACAGCTCTAGTCAGCCCTGTACTAGACACCCTTTCACCTTCAGCTCCCCTCTGATCCCCCACTTGCTTTAGAGAATGGGCAAACTACTTCTGGATTGGGTGCCCAGAACAGATAACACCTAGCCCTATAGGAACTCCATCTAGAGATTAGTGCTACTATCTCACCCTTACCAACCCATGACATGAGGTCCTTGGATGATGGCAAGAAACCCCAGAATTTTCCTCTCTGGGTCTGGCACCTGCCCTGTATTTTTTTCCCCTTTCACAGTTTTGTTTGTTTATTCTTTCTCCATCACCTTTCTCTCTCTTGCTTTCTAACTTTCTATCTCCACTTTCGGCTTTATTTTCCTACTTCTTTTTCCCAAATGCTAATGTTTCTTCATCAATTTATTTTTCTTTTTTTAAACTACTCTATCGACTCTTTCCCTTTTACTCATTCCTCTCTCTAACTGTGTTTGTTGTTAGGTGCCATCGAGTCGGTACTAACTTATAACGACTCTATCTGCACAACAGACCAAAACACTGCCCGGTCCTGGGCTAACTTCACAATTGTTGTCACACTTGAGCCCACTGATGCAGCCACTTCGCCAATCCATCTTGCGGGTGGTCTTCCTCTTTTTCTCTGACCATATCAAACATGATATCCCTCTCCAGTGACTGATCACTCTTGACAATATGTCCGACATATGAGAGAAAAAGTCTGGCCATTCTGGCCTCCAAGGAGCACTCTGGCTACACTTCTTCCAACACAGATCTATTGGTTCTTTTGGCAGCCCATGGCACTTTCAATAATCTCCTCCAACACCACAACTCAAATGCATCAATTCTTCTACAATCTTCCTTATCCACTGTCCAACTTTTGCATGCATACAAAGTTACTGAAAATACTATGTCTTGGGTCAGGCATACCCTTAGTCCACAAGCTGACATCTTCGCTCTTCAACACTTTAAAAAAGGTCTTCTGCAGCACATTTGCCGAATGTAATATACCATTTGATTTCTTGACTGCTGCTTCCATGAGTGTTGATAGTTGATCCAAGAAGAATGAAGTCCTTGACAACTTCAATCTTTTCTCCATTGATAAGAATGTTGTTTACTGGTCCAGTGGTGAGGAGTTTTGTTTTCTTTACATTGAGATGCAATCCATACAGAAGGCTATGGTCTTTAATCTGTATCAGTTAAGTATTTTAAGTCCTCTTCACTTTCAGCAAGCAAGGTTGTATCATCTGCATACTGTAGGTTGTTAATGAGTTTTCCTCCAATCCTAATGTTACATTTTCTTCATATAACCTAGCTTCTTGGATTACTTGCTCAAGCATACAGGTTGAATAAGTATGGTGAAAGAATACAACCCTGTCGCACACCTTTCCTAATTTTAAACCATTCAGTGTTCCCACGTTCTCTTTGAACAACTGACTCTTGGTCTATGTACAGGTTCCTCACGAGCACACTTATGTGTTTTGGAATACTCATACTTTGCTATGTCATCCATAGCTTGTCATGAGTCCCACAGTTGAAGTCTTTTGCATAGGCAATAAAGCACACGTAAACATCTTTCTGGTATTCTCTGCTTTCAGCCAAGATCCACCTGACATCAGCAATGATATTCCTCATTCCACGGCCTCTTCTGAGGCAGTTCTCTGTCAACGTATGGCTGCAGCCATTTTATTATTTTACTATCTTTTCCCTCTTTGGTTTTTAACGTTCCTTTTCTAGCAATTGCCTGCTTTTTTTTTTTCCTTTCTATTTTCTTCTTTTTTTGCTGTTGGTTGCTGGTTTGTATTCGTTTTCCTTCTCTTCTTGTTTCACCCAACAGAGGACAACAACTACATCTATACAACCCACTCAACCGTACTATCTACAGCCCCACCCATTGGGCAAGAACAAATAGCAGCTGCTATACACTGGATCAATGACACAACTAACATCAGCTAAATCCATTCTGCATTGAATTACACAAACAATGAACAGAGAATGGTGTACAAACTCATCTACTGATCAGATCAGTTGGAGGCAGTTGGTGCGTGCCTAAAACTACACTGACATACAATCATCTGCTTAACAAAAATATACACAATGTCTCAAAAGCAGCAGGAAATTTCTGTTTACACGAAGATACGGGACAAAGTGACTCAAACAGGTGATAAAAATGTAGAGCGAGAAAACATTTTTAAGGTAAAAAAGGCATGGGAGCTACCTGAGAAAGAATTCAAGAGAGTGATATTTAGGTACTTTCAAGTGACTGATGGAGTACTGGTGTGGCGCTGTGGGCAAATGCGTCAGACTGCAAAGTCATTTTAACTGCAAGGTTGGTGGTTCAAGCTCAACAGCTGCTCCTTGGAAACCCTATACAGGGTTGCTCTGGGTTGGCATCGACTTGATGGCACTAACAATGGGTTGGAATTGACTTGATGGCACTAACAACAACAAGTGATTGATAGAAGGTCGAGGAAAACAAAGAATTCAGGAAAGCACTGCAGAAACAGTCAAACAAAATAAAGGACTGGAGATAATACAAACTCTGCAAATAGAAATCCAGAGGCTAATAATAAGATTTCAAAAGGCAAAGGAGTATATTTGAATCAATGCAAGTCCAAATTACTAAGTTTGAAGATAAATCTCTCAATACTAGCCAGCTATAAGAACAATCAGAAAAATGAATGAAAACATCTGAACAAAGTCTGATTCACATGTGAAAACTTGCTGGGTTGGTTCTGATAAACTTATGTTGTTGTTTGTTGGTAGGTGCCATCGAGTCGGTACCAACTCATCGTGACCCTAGCTGTTGAAAGAAAACTTCTTGAAATATCATGAAACACAAGAAGATAACCATTGAAAACGCTGAATGAATCCCAAACAGGAAAGACCCTAGAAGAAAATCACCAAGACATATCATAATCAAATTCTCAAAAATCAAAGACAAGGAAAGTAGCTCAGAGACAATGAAATCTATCTACAAAGTAGAACCAGTAAAATTAAGCTCTGATTTCTCAGCAGAAAACACTCAAGCAAGAAGGGAATGGGGATACATATACAAAACTCTGAAATAATGGCATGAAGTGGCTGGCTTACAAGCTTTTATGAGAGAGTTTAATTTCAGAATGAGGGGGGTTAGGTAGAATTCCCACTGAATAATTTCCCTTTTTTCCAGATGGATCTGGTGTCACCAGAAGGTGACAGGATTTTACGACTCATTTGTGAATAACTGTTAGCAGGATTAATTGCAATGGTCACAACTGTAATTGTAGAAGATGTGTAGCTAAAAACTGGGAGTAGTTTATCTGTCATTTCAGGAACAGACAATCCCAAGATTATCAAGGAGGAAGAGCATGAGTGGAGCATGATCTCTACCTAGATAAGCAGTGACAACAGAGATGGTGGCAGACGCAGTGGCATGGAGAGACAAAGCATGGGACTTTGCCGATGAACTGAGAAAGTCTGTGTGCCTGTGAGCAGGAGGTTGGCTGGCAGAATGTGCCCTTTAAACATTTAAATGAATATACATTCTTTGTTTTGTAAGTTTAAAAAAAATACTTAGGAATAATTTTAAAAAAAACACTTAGGAATAATGATCTTACTTGAAAATGTGATTGATTGATTTATTCACGTATTCACTGATTTCACCACAATTAATCTCCACAGTGCTATAAATTTCAAATATTTGATTCTAATGTATCTCATTGCAAGTTAAAATAAGGAGATACCATTTGTGGTAATAAGTATTTATGTAATTACATTTAAAGCTGAATTTTAAAAAAAGAAAGCTAAAGGTCTTTTAAAAGACAGGAAAGAAAGAAAAGACAAATATGGATGTCAGAAGAGACTATGAAACTTGCTCTGAAATGTAAAGATGCTGAAGTGATAAAAAAAAAAAAAATGAGGAAATGAAAGAGCTAAACAGAATTTTTCAAAGGGCAGCTCAAGAAGACAAAGTCAAGTATAATGAAATGTGCAAAGACCTGGAATTAGAAAACCAAAAGTAAAGAACATGTTCAGCATGTCTCAAGCTAAGAAAAACTGAAGAAAAAAATTCAGGCCACTGGAAGCAATATTGAAGGATTCTATGGTCAAAATTCACCATTTGTCTTGCAGCTTGTACCGTGGTAGTTTGTACTGTGGTAGCTCGCATGCTGCTGTGATCTGGAAACTAAGACCAATATTTTAGATGCCAGAGGGTCAACCATGATGGACAGATTTCAGATGAGGTTCCAGATAAAGACAGACTAGGAAGAAGGAGAGATGGACTACTTCTGAATATTTAGTCACTGAAAATAAGTGGGACATTGTCAAATAGCACTAGAATATGGCATATTGAAACATGATGAATAGCCAGAATATTGTCAGATATAGTACTAGATGATGAGCCACTCAGTTTGGAAGGCATTCAAAACATAACTGGGGAAGAGCTGTCTCCTCAAAGTACAGCTGACTGTGAAGACGTGAATGGAGTAAAGCTTTCGTGTCTGTTCTGACTCATAGCAACCCTGTATTGGGTTTCCAAAGAGTGGCTAGTTAGTTTGAACCACTGACCTTGCGATTCAAACCGACTTTGCAGTCCAGCACATTAACCTGCAGTGCCACACCAGGACTCCTTAAATAAAGTGTCTGGAATCCTAAAATGGAGATTGGTCGGTTTTGCATCACACAGGGCTTAAGGTGGATCTCATAAATGCCAAGAAAGAAGATTCAGGAAGAGTGAATGTGTCCTTTGGACAGGATCCCTGTGCTAAGAACCTCCTTGCACCTGAGATAGCAAGAGAAGGCAGCAGAACTAAGAGACTACTATGAGACAGAACTGACCAATGGCACAAGAAAGCTCAGTACCTTCGGGCAGAAGGCTTGCTGGCTGACTGGGATGACTCAGGACACATGCTAGAAGTGAGAAAGTTGAAAACCTTTGTGTTGAGGCTTACTGGCAGAATGAGGTGCCTCTGGGCACTTTAAACCCAGTAAAGGAGTAGAGTGTTGTGGTGCTGTACTGTCTTTTTTTACAGTTGTACAAGAAAAAGTAGTTTTCAAAAACATTCTGTCTGGTTTCGTCTTCTGAGTCTGAAGCCATTGCAACAAATCCTTTTTTAGAAGCCAACTGAAAAATGGCATGGTGTCATCATTATCTGACTTCCTCTAACTTCATAAGAGAGCCGGAAGATCAAGATCAACAGCCCAAAGCTGATTCCTACGAGGCAGAGGTCAGACCTGCCTCCAACTTTTATTCCACTTCTGACATCAACTATTCCTCCTGGTGTGCAGGAGGAGAGGGGCAGTACCTATAGGAGAGGGGTGAAGTGTAGGGAATAGTAATCTGGAAGGGAAGAGCAGGGTAGGTTTGCTGTTAAAGGGATCCACAGGGGACACTCCAGAGTCACTTACCTGGAGGATACACCAGTGCTACATGGTCTCCAATGTTCAGTCTTCCCCTTTCCATCAAGGCAGCAGCCACACGTTCAGCTTTCTTATGCAGCTGCACACAGGTTGCCGTGCTAGTCACAGTGCCCTGGGAGTAAACGTAAAGGAGTGCATGAATACATGAATACACACAAAGCCTCCTATTCTCCACAATGTCAGCAACACATACTCTGTGTACACTATATGCTATGGGCTCCTATAATCAGGACTTAGATGGTATATCTGCATTGCAAATACATCTGCTCCTCACTTACTATCACATCTAACACTTTGCATCTACAATACTAATAAATCTACTATCTATTTTGAACATTAACAACACACGTCTGGGGGTAACAAATGCTGAGGTGTGAGGTGAGAGTAATACTAATGTGATGGTTATGGTTATGTGTCAATTGAGCTAGGCCATGATTTTCAGTGGTTTAGCAGTTATGTGATAATCACCCTCCATTTTCACATAATGGTGATTTTTACATATAACCTGGTCTTTAGAACCTAACCATACAAATGAAGAGTTACATTATCTTTTCATTCAACATTTAAGAGTATCTATATACCTAGTATTCTTAAATGAAAAAATCTGGAGCTGGTGAGAATTTAATTTCACTGCTAAATACAAAATCAGTGAAAGTATGATTGTGTAAATCATATGAAAATTGAATGCTCTACAGAGAAAAGGCAGACAGAATAAAGTTAGACAGGAGAGGCACCACCCAAAAGACCTGTTATGCCTTGAATGTAATGCTAACAGACCTGGAGTGGCCCGAGCCTGCAGGCAGCTGCTCACCTTGGCATTCAACAGCAGGAAGAGTGGGTGGTCAGGTGTGGTATGGGCGCGCCACTGCAGCACATCAGCCAGGAACAGAAACTGTACAGAGAAGGCACCTGAGTGACTGGGTCTCACTGAGGTACCAGGGACATGCTCTGAGGTCGGGTACCTTACCTTCCTTGCCTGGTCACTGTCTTCTAGATGGGAGAGCTCCCTCCCAGAGGCCTGGGCGAGCCTCTTCCCAGCAACCAGATTCCCAACAATCATGGAGGCTGGACCAACTTCTGGAAATAAGGGAAATTCTCAATGAAAAGTAAATGGTTTCTTGTAACTTTATTGTCATCAAATTTTACTCAACAGACTATATGCAACCTCAGTCACATCAAATTCTTAACATATGATATATTGTTTAAGTACTTACTGTATTTTACATATAAATCAGAAAACCAAATCTTCCTGATTCAATGCATTTTATTTAGTGCTGTGTTCTATGAAAGTTAGCATGCACTAAAAATTTTCATAACCAAACAAAAGAAAAACTGCATATAATAGTTAAACCTGTCTTTAAAGTAGTTGCTTATTTTTTTGGCTTTCACATTTTTTATTGTACACCAGAGCTCCATGATAAGAAATGATGGCAGAATCAATGACTCTGGCTTTATGCTCAGTGACACTTGTCTAGTGTTTTCACCTGGCAAGGTGTTCTAATATGATAGGCCCCAGCCCCGCTTTATTAGCATCACAATTCAATTTTGAAATGTTGAGTCAAGAAGGGAGTACGCAGATGGTGACTCACTCTGACAAAAGATAAGTGACCCTTCACATCTATTTTCTTTCCATAATAAATGCAGAAACAGATTGTATTCTTAGTCAAGAAAGTACTTAGTCAAGTACTTTAACAGAAAAAAATATATTAAATTACTTGCCCCAACAATTTCCTGTACAGTGGATTATAATTGTATAATGAACTTAAAAAAAAAGCAGCAGCAGTATTTTCTTTTATCTGTTTTAAATGAGTTGCATCTCAATTCCATCCAATGTCCCCTTGTTCTTTTTTTTTTTTTTTAAATGCTTTCTGGTGAACTATGTGATAGTTTATATGTGAGAACGTTAGTTTTACATTCATTCTATCGTATATCGTCTCACTGCAATGGTTACAATCCCCTCCATGCATCATCAGCCAAACAAAGGGTATACCCTGCAAGCCTGCTCCTTGGTCGTCAGCACACAGCCCCTCTCCCTCTCTCTAAAAGTAGTTTTTAAATAAGTAAAACTCATGAAGGGGAATATGACTACATGTTAAATTTTCAGGGTCACATTAACCCTGTGTGGCTGTGGCAGACCCCAGGAGCCAGGGGGGGCAGCTCGTCCTCCCCATGGTCTCAGCACCAGCACGGCTTCTGAGGACACAGAGTTGTTCAACAGGTTCGTTCAAGTCTAGAACCCCAAGTGTGCTTTGGTCACAGCTTCTACTCCAAAGGGATCACCTGCTAACCTCTCAAGCTATGATGTTGTGCTGGGATTTCATTATCAAAATTGGCTAGTACCAATTTCCACTGGGAAGCAGTGAAAACAAAACCACAGGAGAAGGTACAAGGTGCTCATAGAACCAGAGAGGAAGAGGTGGTGGTGAGCCTGGTTCGTGCTCACACTTGCTCTTGTTCTGAATCCCCAATCCCAAAGACATGGCTGTCCTGAAGAGTGGTACAATAACACTTTCCCATCTAATCACAACTGTGCCTACTGTCTGTTGTGATAATGGACAGGTGCATGCTGTAAAGCAATGCTCACCTGGTTGCTTCTGACGAGGTTTGGGAAGGTTGGTAACACAGGTGTGGGGACACATTAGCACATTACATGGGTGCAGAGTCCCCTCCAGGAAGCGCTGTTTGGTTTCAGAAATGTGAATTCCACCGAGGGGAGCCTTGGGCAAGGTGTTCGCAGGAACCAGAGCTAGGCAGTACACGCCCACCTGGTGGATGCTGTCGATGGCCTGGTGGGAAGGACGCAGGACACGGTCTGATTGTGCATTTGAAGACCCAGCTGAGGATATGCTGGCAAATTCAAGGTGGTAAGAAGCTGAAATTTGTGGTAACATCACAATTTAAATGGTTAAAGGGGACAGTCATCTCTTGGGTATTATATGTCAAATGTGAAAAACAAGATGGCAGACGTATGTATATATTTTACCACTTACCTAAGGAAGGGAAACTTGCATATTCACATACTGAGTACATATATACATACATATACCTGTAACTGCTTACATTAAAATCTGGACAGTTATATAAACCATAAAAGCAGTCTTAAAAGACTTCTTTCATATACATGTATAATCTGTTTGTTGTTAAATGCCATCAAGTTGGTGCTGATTCACAGCGACTCTGTAAAAAAGGGTTTCCAAGACTTTACATCTTCAGGGGAGCAGAAAATCTCATCTTTCTCCTGTGAAGTGGCTGGCATTATATGGAAGTGTCCAGTATTATATGGAGCCACTGTGCTGGACTGCAAAGTCAGCGATTCAAACTCACCAGCTGTTACTCTGAAACCCTATTCAGGGTTGCTATGAGGTGGAACTGATCTGAGGGTAATGAGCAACAACCTATACATGGAATTCTGGTGTGGTGTTGTGGGATAAAGTACTGGACTTCAATATCAGTTCGAACCACAAGGACAAGAAGTTGTTGCTGTGAAGCGCCAACGAGTCAGTTCCAACCCACAGCAACCCTGTATACGGTTTCTGAGGCACGTCTGGTGAGCCTGAACCACCAACCTTGCAGATCAAACCAACTTTGTGGCCCAACGCATTAACCCATGACACCACACCAGGACTCCCAGGGACACTAGATATATATGGGCAGTAGTTTCATACAAAAACCACAAGATTTGTGGTTTGAGCCCACCAGCCACTCCAGGAGAGAAAGTTGAGGCTTTCTTCTCCCGCAAAGATTTAGGCCTCAAGTGGTGATGAGTCAGAACCGACTTAACGACACTTTAAATTAATTCAGAAAAGTGCCAGGATACAAGATCAATTCACAAAAATCAGCCAGGTTTCTATACATTGGCAATAACCAGTTTGAAAATAAAACAAAATGAAGTACAATTCATGTTTATGGATTAGAAGACTTAGACTATGATTAAGATGTCAATACGAAACAAAGCCATCTACAGTGTCAACATAATCCTTACCAAAATTCCAACAGCCTTCTTTGCAGAAATTAAAAGTCAATTTTCACATATTTATGGAACTGTGTTGTTGTTCTTGTGGTTGTTAGATGCCATCAAGTCGGTACCAACTCATAGTGACCCTGTGCACAACTCAACGAAACCCTGCCTGGTCATGGGCCAGTTGTTGCCACACTTCAGCCCATTGATGCTGACATATTGCCAATCCATCTCGATGGATTCTTTTTCTCTGACCCTCCACCTTACCAAACATGATATCCTTCTCCAGCAACTGTGCCTCCTGACAATACGTCCAAAGTAAGAGACAAAGTTTGGCCATCCTGTCCTCCAAGGATCACTCTGGATGTACTTCTTCCAACACAGATATGTTGGTTCTTTTGGCAGCCCATGGCACGTTCAATATTCTCTTTGATCTTCATCAGTAAGTACTTTAAGTCCTCTTCACTTTCAGCAAGCAAGGCTGTTAAGGAGTCTTCCTCCAATCCTGATGCCACGTTTTTCATCATATAACCCAGTTTCCTGGATTATTTGCTCATCATACAGGTTGAATAAGTATGGTGAAAGAATACAACCCTGTCGCACACCTTTCTTAATTTTAAAACATTCACTGTTCCCATGTTCTGTTCAAACAACTGCCTCTTGATCCACGTACAGATTCCTCATGAGCACAATTAAGTATCCAGGAATATTCATACTTCTCAATGTTGTCCATAGCTTGTCATGATCCACACAATCGAAAGCCTTTGTGTAGTCAATGAAGCACAAGTAAACATCTTTCTGGTATTCTCTGCTTTCAGCTAAGATCCATTGGACATCAGCAATGATATCCTTCGTTCCACAGCCTATTTTGAATCCGGCTTGAACCTCTGGAAGTTCTCTGTCAATGTAAGCTTGCAGCCGTTTCTGTATTACCTTTAGTAAAACTTTACCCACATGGGATATCAAAGAGATTATCTGAAGATTTTCGCGTTCCATTGGGTTACCTCTTTGGAATGGGCACAATTCCGGATCTCTTCCTATCAGTCGGCAGATAGTTGTCTTCCAAATTTCTTGGCAGAGATGAGTGAGTGCCTCCAAGGCTGCTTCAGTTACTTAAAAGATTTTAATTTTTATTCCATTAGTTCCTGGTGCCTTGTTCTTCGCCAATTCCTTCAATGCACCTTGGACTTCCTCCTTCAGTATCATTGGCTCTTGATCATATGCTACTTCTTTTTTTTTGTTTTTTTCTTAAATGATTTATTGTGAATTATGTGATAGTTTACATGGGAGAACATTAGTTTTACATTCATTCTACCGTATATCGTCTCATTGCCATGGTTACAATCCCTTCCATGCAATCCTTCCCCCGTGCCCCTCGGGTCTTCAGCACACAGTCGCTCTCCCTCTCTGGATCTAAAGTCTCCAGCTGCTCCATTGTTCCACGTCATCATCTCTGCCTCCATTTCAGGCATCACTGCTTCTCTGGGTAGGGTCCTGCTCTCTGCTCTTCTCCCCTTGATGGTCCTAGGGACCTCCCTAGGACCAAAAAGTCAATCACTCCCCTCCTTGCTATAAAACATCCACCTTTACACTTCCAACCCTCACAGTCAGTCCTGATAACAATTATTCACCTTAATATCACAAGAGACCCGTCTGCATTTCATTGCATCAGCCCCGCCTAGTCAGATTGAACACTACTCACTGGAGATTCTACCTTCCTCCAGGCCCTCTGGGTCTAGGTTCCCTCTTGAAAGCTTGTAAGGCAGTCACTTCTTGCCTTTGTAGCCTCCCACCCCCCATTTTGGGTAGCCAATGTCCAAGTTGCCCATCCCTGTCTACTCTGTGTGTGGAGGGGGTGAGAATGATTCTCGCTGTACATATGCTACTTCTTGAAATGGTTGAACATCAACCATTTCCTTTTGGTACAGTGACTCTTGTATATTCCTTCCATCTTCTCTTGATGCTTTCTGCATCATTCAATAATCTGCCCAGAGAATCCTTCAATAACAAAAGTAGAGACTTCAATTTTTTCTTCTGTTCCCCCAGCTTGAGAAATGCTGAGCATATTCTTCCCTTTAGGTTTTCTGACTCCAGATCTTTGCATATTTGTTCTAATACTTGACTTTGTCTTCTCAAGCTGACCTTTGATATCTTCTGTTCAGCTCTTGCACCTTCTCATTTATTCCATTTGCTTTAGCATCTCTACACTGGAGAGCAAGTTTCAGTGTCTCTTCTGATATCCTTCTTTCTTGTCTTCTTAATGACTTTTTGCTTTCTTCATGTATGATGCTCTTGATGTCATCCCACAACTCTTCTGGTCTTCAGTCTTAAGTATTTAATGTATCAAATCTGTTCTTCAGATGATCTCTAAATTCAGGTGGGATATATTCAAGGTCATATTGTGGCTCTCGTGGACTTTTGATTTCAGCTACAGTTTGAATTTGCACATGAGCAACTGATGATCTGTTCCACAATCTGCCCCTGGCCTTTTTTTGATTGATGATATAGTTTTTTCATCGCCTCTTTCCGCAGATGTAGTTTGATTTTTGTGTATTCCATCTGGTGAGGTCCATGTGTATATACACGTCTCTTATGCTGTCTAAAGAAGGTATTTGAAATGAACAAATCATTGATTTTGGAGAATTCTATCATGCGATCTCCAGCATCATTTCTATCACCAAGTCCATATTTTCCAACTACTGATCCTTCCTTCCTCTTTGCTCCCAACCTTTGCATTCCAATCACTAGTAGTAATAATCAATATATCTTGATTGCATGTTTGATCAACTTAAGATTGAAGAAGTTGGTACAATTCTTCTATTTCATACTCACTAGTTTTAGTGGTTGGTGCATAAATTTGAATAATAGTGGTATTAACTGGGCTTCCCTGTAGGCACATGGGTATTAGCGTATCACAGACAGTATTGTACTTCATGAGGGATCTGGATATGTTCTTTTTGACAATGAATGCAATACCTTTCCTCTGCAATTTGTCATTCCTGGCATAGTAAACCATGTGGTTGTCAGATTCAAAATGGCCAATACCAGTCCATTTCAGCTTACTAATGCCTTTTAAGATATCGATGCTTATGTGTTGCATTTCATTTTTGACAATTTCTAATTTTCCTAGATTTATACTTCGTACATTCCATGTTCCAATTTTCAATGGATGTTTACAGCTGTTGCTCTTCATTTTGAGTTGTGCCCATCAGCAAATGAAGGTCACGTGGGCTTTACTCTCATGGGTTTTACTCCATTCACATCCTCACGGTCAACTCTACTTTAAGAAGGCAGCTCTTCCCCAGTCACATTTTGAGTGCCTTCCAACCTGAGGGGTTCAATATCCGGCACTATATCTTGACAGTGTTTCTGTTACTCATAGGGTTTTCAGTGACTAAATATTCGGAAATAGTTTGTCACTCCTTCTTCCTCATCTGTCTTCATCTGAAAGCTCATCTGAAACCTTTCCACCATGGGTGACCTTGCTGGTATTTAAAATACTGGTGGCATAGCTTCCAGAATCACCGCAATTGACAAGACACCACAGTACGACTAACTGACAAGACGACTTTTAGAAAACAGTCTTTACCAAAAATGGGACAAATACTGGTATAATTATAGACACATAAGCCAGTGAAATAGAATTGAAGAGTCCAAAAATAAACTTGTACATTACGATCAGTTGATTTTTATCAATGAGGGTGCTGAGATCAATCAATAGGGAAAGAACAGTCTCTTTAACAAATAGTGCTAGGATAATTAGATTTCCATATACTTCACACCATAAATGAAAATTTACCCCATATGGATCAAAGAGATAGATATAAGAAGTAAAATAAAAAATTCTTATGAGAAAATACACAAGTAAAACTCTGAGATCTAGTTTCAGACAAAAGATTCTTAGATATGACACAAAAAACATGGACAAAAAAGGACAAACTAAACAAATTGGATTTCATCAAAATTAAACTTGTCAATCAACAAGGTGAACAGAAAACCTATAGACTAGAAGAAAATACTGGGAAGCAGTGTGCTGCTTAACAAGTTTTAGCAGAGCTTCCACACTATGAAGAGATAGGAAGCAAGACTTAGCAATCTACCTCTGAAATCAGCTGACAAAATCTCAATTGAGCACAAAGGTCTGATCTGCAACGGGTTATGAGATGTTGCAGGTCTGGGTAGCATTTTGTTCTGTTATGCAAGGGGTCTCTCTATGAGTTGGAGGCTGACTTCATTAGCAACAACAAAAACATGCCATAATTTAATTTCCAGAATATATAAAGAACTCCTACAAATTAGCAATACAAAGACAAACACCAAAAAATACCAGGCAAATGATTTAAATAGACGTTCACAAAAAATATGAACAAATAAACAAAAAGATGTTCTGACATTAGTCATTAGAGAAATGTTCAATGAGACAACACTTCATCCCCACTAGGATGGTTATGAGCAGAAAAGACAATAACTAGTGTTGGTGAGAATGTGAAGAAATTGAAACCCTCATCCACTTCTGGTGGAATTGTAAAATGGCGCAGCTACTGTGGAAAACAGTTTGGTGGTTCCTCAAAAGGTTAAACGTAAAATTACGTATGATCTAGGAATCGCATTCCTAGGTGTATATCCAAAAGAATTGAAAGCAGAAACACAGATACTTGTACACCAACGTCCATTGAAGAACTATTCACAATGGCTAAAAGATGGAAACAACTAAATTGTTCATCAACAAATGGGTAAAGAAAATTCATATAAGGGGCCTTCAAAAGGTTCATGAAAAAATGGAGAATACCACACAGAATTGCAAAGCAAGCCCATGAGAGATTCATTTGAGCCCCACACAGCAGCACAGAAGCTCAGAAAGGCCACTGAGAGACAGTGAGAACAGAAGGAGGATAGATGGGTGAGGGGAGAGGGCAAAAATGTGAACAGAGAGGGCAGAGAGGTAGCGGAAAGGTAGGGAGCATAGAGAAGTAAGGAGGGAAGGCAGAGGGGTAAGGTGAGAGATGACTAGCGGAGGGCTCGCCTGCCTACCTGCAACACACGGCTCATCCACTGGAAGCTGTCCTCCTCTGAGGCGTCAGGCCGCTGCTCCGCCACAAGAACAATGCGATCATCGTGCAACACCGTCACGGAGAAGACGGCTATCCTGCAGCAGAGGACACAATTGTGATTGTGTGGCAGAAGACAAGTGAGGAATAGATGGGTAAAATACTGAATGACACAGAACACAGCAAAAGAAGATGGAAGGTATACAGAGCCACTGTAGCAAAAAGATATGGTCGATGTTCAACCACTTCAAGAGGAGTATATGATCAAGAACTGATGGTACTGAAGGAGGAAGTCCAAGGTACACTGAAGGCACTGGCAAAAAAATAGACTCTAGGAACTGATGGTTTGTTGTTGTTAGTGTCATTGAGTCAGTACCAACTCATAGCAACCCTATGCAGAGAAGAATGAAGCACTGCCCAATCATGGGCCAACTCACTACTGTTGCCACGCTTGAGTCCATCGATGATGCCACTTTGCCAATCCATCTCATTGGGGGTCTTCCTCTTTTTCTCCGACCCTCCACCTTACCAAACATAATATACTTCTCCAGTGACTAGTACCTCCTGACAATATGTCCTAAGTGTAAGAGACGAAGTTTGGCCATCTTGGCCTCCAAGGACCACATTGGCTGCACTTCTTCCAGAAC
>NW_006408872.1:1340283-1342090 GCF_000296735.1 Chrysochloris asiatica | reverse complement strand
CCTATCACAGACAGCGTTGTACTTCATGACTGATCTGGATATGTTCTTCTGACAATGAATGCAACACCATTCCTCTTCAATGTGTCATTCCTGGCATAGTAAATCATGTAGTCGTCAGATTCAAAATGGCTAATACCAGTCCATTTCAGCTCAGTAATGCCTAAGATATCGATGTTTATGCGTTCCATTTCATTTTTACAACTTCCAATTTTCCTAGATTCATACTTCGTACATTCCATGTTCTAATTTTCAATGGATGTTTACAGCTGTTTCTCTTCATTTTGAGTTGTGCCCCATCAGCAAATGAAGGTCCCCACGGGCTTTTCTCCCACAGGCTTTACTCCATTTGTGTTACCACGGTCAACTCTACTTTGAGGAGGCAGCTCTTCCCCGGTCGCATTTTGAGTGCCTTCCAACCTGAGGGGCTCAATATCCAGCACTATATCTGACTGTGTTTCTCTGCTATTGTAAGGTTTTCCAACTGACAGTATACACCTTAAAATCGTGCAGTGAACTGTTGCAGCACTGCAGGCTGTCACTCATTTATGCCAAGAAATTTGGAAGATAGCTAACTGACCAACCAGTGCCAAGAGATGCACATTTTTGCTCATTCCAAAGAGAGGTGATCTAATGGAATACGGAAATCGTCAAACAATATCAATAATATCACATACAAGTAAGATCTTGCTGACGATAATTCAAAAACAGCTGCAACAGTACATCAACAGGGACCCATCAGAAATTCAAGCTAGATTCAAAAGATGACATGGAACTAGGGGCATCATTGCTGACATCAGATGGATCTTAGCTGCAAGCAGAGAATACCAGAATGACGTTTACTTGTGCTTTAATGACTATGCAAAGGCTTTCAACTGTGTGGATCATAAAACAAGCTACAGATAACATTATGAAGAATGGGTACTCCAGAACACTTAATTATGCTCATGAAGAACCTGCACATACGCTACAAGGCAGTTGTTAGAACAGAACAAGGGGATATTGAGTGGTTTAAAAGCAGGAAAGTGTGTACCAAGGCTGTATTCTTTCCCCACACTTACTCAATCTATATGCTGAGCAAATAATCTGAGATTGGAGGCATAAGGAAGATGCATTAACAACCTGCAATATGCAGATGATACAACCTTGCTTGCTGGAAGCAAAGAAGACCTAAAATACTTACTGATAAAGACTGAAGACTACAGTCTTCTGTAAATACTGCACCTCAATTTAAAGAAAACAAAAATCCTTACAACTAGACCACTAATTAACATCATAATAAATGAAGAAAAGATTGATGTTTTCAAAGACTACATTTTGCTTGCATCTATAATCAACCACTCATGGAAGCAGAAGTCAAGAATTATTAAATGACATACTGCATTAGGCAAATCTGCTGCACAAGACCTCTTTAAAGAGTTCCAGAGCAAAGGTTATCAGGTTGAGGACTAACATGTACCTGACCTAAGCACATGGTACATATCCATGGTATTTTTAATCACTTCATATGCTTCCTCTTGGCTGCACTTCCTTTGAGAACAGCACTAACGACCACCCACTGCTGGGCCTCTGTGGACCCACTCCCAGCACCACCATGGCACTGGGCTATCTTTTCTCTCCCTCCCTCACTTCTCTCTTTTTTTAAAAAAAGAAATTGTGGTTAGGGTGTAAGTTTACAGAGCAAATTAGTTTTCCATTCAACAATTAATGTACATTTTGTTTTCTGGAATTAGTTGCAATGCCCTCAATGCAGTAAACACTCTTGTCACTACCTCCCTGGGCTTCCTGTTTTCATTCCCCCATCTTTCTC
>NW_006408872.1:1323231-1339928 GCF_000296735.1 Chrysochloris asiatica | reverse complement strand
GTGAGCTTGAACCACAGACCTTGCAGTTCAAACAGCTTTGCAGTCTTGACACATTAACCTACTGGTCTCAGGTCAATGGAGACTATTATTCAAGTTAATCCTTTGGACTAATTGTCTCCTTGGATCTTTGATTTTCTTCAGTCTTCTGTGATCCACAAAAGAAGAGACCAAAAGTTGCATCTTAGCCAGGTGCTCGCAAGCTTTTCAAACCCTAGTTAATTACTCACCAAAGTAGGATGCAGAACATTATCTTTGTGGACTACATAATGCCAACTGACTGCATTTTCCCCCAAAAAAATGTATCTTCAAGTTTACTATTTCATTACTTCTAGAGTGAGTCCTTAAATGGACTTTCTGACTTATAACTCACTTTTCCCCATCCACACTATTCATCCCATCTACCATGTTCCAACTTTAAATAACTCTATGATTTGTTGCTCTTATTTCATACTATAATGTCTCTAAGCTTTGCTTATATTAACTCTTGGTTGCTTTTCCTCCATGGCACATGAGTCAGTGTGGTTTGAGGTTTTTATTTCAAGGGTACTGCTTTTCCCTTTTTTCACAGGGAAGTGAAGGCTACTCAGTCAGAGGCACACTGACAATCCAGCAAGCACCCAGGGCAGGGCTTTTGCCTCTGGTACCATCAGATGTATGAGTTCACATGCAGGTGGCCCCTTCACGTCCACAGAAGTAGAGTGTGGCTGCCCTGACTCTATCCCCAGAGACACTGACAGTGCCCCAGTTTGGGCTGAGGGTCAGGTGAAGACATGCTAAGACAAAGAAAGGCTTGGGGGGATAAGCATGGTGCCTGAAACTATGAACTCATAGCCATCTATGGTCCCATCCCTAGACATATGGCAGCACGCATTAGGGTTCTCCCGGGTGCTACCCCCCTCTCCTTGTCATCCTTTGCAGTTTCTTCAAAACAACTGTGTGGAAAGACCAGAGCCCACATTAATTTGTTCATTTGATTATTTTAAGACATTTTCAAAAACAAGGGTTCCCTGATTCACTGGTCTCAGCTGAGTCCCCCACCTTCCCCAAGTGAAAACCAACAGAAGGAGTCAGTTTCTTTGGGACAGAGCACCCTCACCCTTGGCCCCATAGAGGCCAAGCCCCAGAGTCCTGGTTTGATCAAAAGAAATGAAACATTTCAAGGTACTTTGTGTTTTAGTTTACACTTTCATCTGCTCTTAGTCTCGTCTTCCTTTGGGACTGATCTGTCTCCCTACTCCTTTGCCCAGCTAAACATTTGGATCCAATCCTCTTAAGGAACTGACTGAAGTTTAGAAGGTAAGGATATTAACACTGGCAGTCTTTCTACAAATACTTTGCTTTTTCTTTTCGTCTCTTCATGAGATTTTCTGATGTACTGAAGTTCCTAGGTTTTGCATATTCAAATTTACTAGCCTCTCTTTCTACTTCAGACAGCATTCCAAATCTTAATGTGTGTGTGGGGGGGTGTACCAAAGCACACAAGTGGGGCCCATCAGCATCACCTGCCTCTGTAGACAAACTTCATGGGCTCCACGGCCAGTGCAGTGGCCACCACATCGTCTGCGCTGTGTCTACGCACGCCAACTGCCATCAGCCCATCCAGCTTGCCCACGACGAACACCAGGTTGTCCTGGGGGCAAGGACACCAGTCAGCACAGGTCAGACAGGCTGTGCTCTGGCGCTGTGGGGTAAAGGGTGCCTATAGCCCAAGTGGGACTTGCAGGTGGCATGGGGGCCATTTGGAGTACAACATAAGGAAAGGCTCAGAGAAGGGGATGTGCAAGGACTGGGGCAGACCTCTGGGTGAATCTATATAGGACTTTGGCTACTACTGGGCAAGGACATGCTTGACTCCAGTGATGCTCTAAGTCAGCAGATCTCCAGAACCATCCTGTGCATTATAGGATATATAGCAACATCCCAGATACTCTCTAGTGCCAGGAGTACTACCACCCCTATTGTGACAACCAAAAATGTCTCCAGATGTTGGCCAGTGTCCTCTCGGGGGGGAAATCCCCTAAATGAACACCTCTGGGCTAAGGCAATACTGATAAAGGTATTTAGAGATACTTCAGACATCAAAATGGTAAAGGATGATAGAATAAATGTCCATGTACCTGACAAGCAATGGAAAAAACTATTACAGGCTCAAGAAAACTGGAGCCCTCTTACTGAAGCACAGTGCCCAAACCTGGGACTTCGGTCCCAAGTGCTTCCACCCCTGACTACATGTGTAGGATGCACACTTTATCTATAGGCTGTTCCCACACAGGTACTGGCACGACCCCTCATTGGCAAGGCAATGTGCAGGAGAGGCCAGAGGGAATTGACCAACGTTCCCACAGACACCTATGACCCATGCCAATTAGCTGTCATGAGAAAGCCCACCTCTCCAAATAAGGGTCCTGGATGTAGACTGAAGACGCACTCACCGGTCCAATGAAGCCCAGCAGCCCAGTCCTGGTGAATGGCCTGTTGGAGACGGGAGAACCTCCTGCGGTGAGGGGGACAGTCTGCACAGAATACAGATGTGGCATCAGGCTGAGGACAGGGCCTGCCCCATGTACCATGTACTGTGGGTGACCCGTAGGTGCCCAGGTTTGAATTAACATAGTGAGGGAAAGCACAGACCTCAAAAACATTCTTTGTGATCCCAAGTAGTCCATAGTATGCTGTGCCTGTGGCGCTGGAGTTGACACAGATTTCCCCAACTTCATCCGTTTTACAGAGATAAGGGGTACCTTCAACCTTCACCACACATACATTAGCTAAGAGAGAAAAGATCCTCAAAATTGTGGACGAAGAATACATTTAAATGGATTATTCACCAAGACTTGACCTTCTCTGTGTTTGCAGGTGTAGTACGCTCTGGTAGTGTAGTGGTTACGAGTCGGGCTGCCAATCTCAAGGTCAGCAGTTCGAAACTACCAGCTATTCCGCGGGTGAAAGATGATGCTTTCTGCTCCCGTAAAGATTTACAGCCTTGGCCTGTACAGGGTCGCTATGAGTCGGAACCGACTCCACGGCACGTAACAATAACAACAACAACAAACTATATTTTAAATGCAGCATACTCCCCTAAGAAGGGACTTTATGGCACATACGATGCACATTTTATTTAGCAGATTGCCTACTGGCATTCAGAAGTAGGTTTAGAACTTCCACCTCAAGTTATGAAGCACCACTGAACCCACCCCAAGTGTCTTGGCCCCTCAGCTGTGATACCTGCTCAAGACCAAATGTCCCTTAGCAGCACCCTTACCTCCCGGCATCACCTGGCCAACGTCCTGCACAGTCAGCACTGCCAGCTTCTCCTCAGTGTCGACTCGGATCACACCATAGCTGAGACCGCTCATTGACAAAACAGCTTTTCTTGGAGGAGGCCCCCCCATATCAGGTGGCCTGGAAAACAGAACCGACACCTGATTTACTCTATGGGAAATACAAGAGTATTGTACCTCTGATTTGTGCCCTCAGTTGCATATGGTACAGAGATTGAGTAGGACAGATGGTGTGTGGCCTTGACATCCCTT
Source organism: Chrysochloris asiatica (assembly GCF_000296735.1). NCBI lineage: Eukaryota > Metazoa > Chordata > Mammalia > Afrosoricida > Chrysochloridae > Chrysochloris > Chrysochloris asiatica. The sequence goes on along the minus strand of NW_006408872.1, from coordinate 1,336,395 downwards.
ACCAAAGAGGAGTCTATAGCCCCTTCCCGATCAGGGAAGGCTGTGACCACTATGACCAGTAGAAGTGACGCTATGTGACCTCCAAGGACAGGTCACAAAGGTCATCCACTCTCCCTTGCTGTCTTGGGACACTGCCTGGAGCTGAGTGAGCTGATGTTCAGTCAGGTTAGCAGTGTGGCTGTTCTGCCACTATCTGCTGTGAGGAGTCTGGAGGTTGGGGAGGCCTGAGATCATGCAGAGACATGTCAGACAGCTCCAGCTATCTCATCCCCACACGTCCAGTTCAGGCATCATCTCCCTGTAAGCCACACTGCCTGGCTGGGTCCTCCCAACTCCTGACTCACAGAGGCATGAGTGTTAACACAGTGGAGCTATGGCTTCACCACAAGGTGCTTTCTCAGGCAGCCACAGTAACCAGGACACTGAGTAACAGAGGCCCTGACTTCTGCTCTGCTAAGAGAAAAATTAACTGCCACATAAAACAAACCCCCATAAGTTAAAGGAATGAAGAATAATTTGCAGTTGTGAAGAAAAGAATGTTCTTTTAATGTTAATTTATGAAAAAGAATGTAAGATTATTAAGTATCCGCGTATATGTGAGAACATTCTATTTATATGTATGAATATGATACAAAACTACAACTAAGACTGATTTCCAGTAACTAACTTGAGGATGGCAAACCCAAAGAGGACACATGTGACAGTGAGCATACCAGTCCAGGTGTACTGGTATGAGAAGGGCTGCAGGTGAGAACAAGCTGGGTGTAAAAGTCCTCAGTCTGACAAGGTCTGAGGACCAGTGCAGGTATAGCCGAGGTACTGCAGTGTAAGGACAGGGCTCGAGGTGCCCACACACAGAGAAGCATACGGGAGACGGCCATAGAAGGGCAGCAGGGCTTTTTCAAGGTGTGGCCGGGGTGCCAGTCACCCGGCAGGGGCTTCATATAGACTGGTCATAGCTGGTGGGTGTGCAGCCAACCACCATTGTGTCAGGATCAGTTCCCACATTACAGTGATTATGTGGCTAAGAACAGAGGTGACAGGGACCCTACGTGATGAGAACAAGAACCTTAGGAGACGCTACCCCAATCCTATCATGCATAAAGGTGAGTGGCAAAGCAGTGTGTAACTGGTGAGCACAAATGGAATGAGGCAGGACCCACCCTTCACTGGCAAACTGACTTCTGGACCCACAGACATCACGTTCTAAACAAAGCACTGACCCCTTTCCTCCCTAAATTCCTAGTGAGAGGAAGCATACTATGGTAGAGCTGGCAAGGGTCCAGACAGAGGCTCCAGGGAGGCCACACCTCCTGCAGGCTTTGTGGGGACAGGGTGATGTGTTGCCGGGCAGACAATGCCACCCTGAGCGCATGCTACATGGGAATCTGAGAACAAACAAAGAGGTAGCAAACACACCACTCCCATGTGTTTGGTTACCAAATAAACATCTGACACCAGAGGGAAATCAGTGTTTGTGTGGACATGCCTCCAGGTGGGAAGGACACTACCTTCGAACAGCCACCGTGAGCGCCTCAGGGGAACTGGCACAGGGGCAGATGACCTCTGGCCTCAAACCTCTGGACTGGAAAACATTGAGGAAGGCGTCACAGGAGGAGATGGACCCTGCAAGAGATAAGGTAAGAGGCTGGTCATGGGAGGTGACAAGGGGCAGAGGTCACCATGTCTGAGCCACATGCTGCCCAGCATTTGAACCTCACAGTGATGCATGGTCACAGTGACAACACAGGGCAGCAGGTGCTATAGGGCAGGCTCACAGATAAAGAGGCAGGATGTATTTTCAGTAAGGTAATGCAGTAAGGGGAGTCCTGGTGTGGTGCTGTGGGCTAATGTGCTGGACTACAAAGTTGGTTTGAACCACAAGGTCAGTGGTACAAGCTCACCTTAGAAACCCTACACAGGGTCACTATGGGTTGGAACTGATTCAACAGCACTTAACAACAACAGTGCAATAAGGAGACAGGTGTTTCTTATTATAGCACACTTTTGCTAAGGAGACTCACACATATAACTGAGCCCTGCTCTTCATGAAGTCCTGATCTGAATGGACCAGCATGAGTGCTCTGAGCAGGTTGGTAGAGAGCTGATATTTGTGGAGCTGAGCCAGGCACACCCTCTGGAGATAAGCGTTCACAATGACAGTGGGCCAAGCACAACCCCTGCACCCCCACCCAGAGATGAGCACTCTCTCTGCCAAACACTGACTGACTCCACAGGATCTGCCACACAACACCTTACTCCTGAACAGCCCCACTCTGTGGGGCACCTAGGAGTGCCTGTCATTTCAAGTGTGTCTCCAGAATGTATCCCTCATGGAGGCCCCCAAGTCATGACCAGGGGTCAGGATTCAGTAGTATACATATATCCAGCCCATATATATCAGACACATTATACTCAGTCCTGAAGTGCTGGTGCTAGATACCTCTCCTCCCCCATACCAGCAAGGGCACAAATAAATGAAGAGACTTGGTTGCAGGTATCAGCTGGCACTGCGGAAGGGGCACAGGACCAATGGTGGAGAGTTCAGGGCTCAGGGAGGAGGGCTTGGGGTGGGTACTAGGGGAGAATCTCAGAGAGGAAAGCTCAGGGCAGGAAGCTGGGCAGGGGCTCAAGATGAGGTCCACAGAGGAAAGAGAAGACACTGCTACCATTCCATAACTGTATTCTGGTAATTTCTTAAGAAAAATTACTTTTCCATTAGGGACCTTCATCAATGTTGCTTTTGGTTTAGGGGACCTTACAAACAAGCATGAAGAGTTGCCGACAAGATGCCTGTGTGTGTCAGACACCACGGAACACTTCTATTGTATATGACACTTCCGGGTAGCACTCCTTATTTTGCTGCTCCGGATAGTTTATCGATACAAACTTGCTCCATCTGAAGAGTCAGTGACTAGGAGGACACACAGGGCACTGGACAGGACCACATACTTACATGGGTTAGCACCATCGGCCACAATCAGCATCCGCAGTGAGCTGAGGCTGATGTCCCTTTGACCTCGTTGGGCTAGGAGAGACCAGTGCATGTCACGGGACTTCACCAGGGCTGCACGGGCTGCAGAGGAGACAGGTGTGTGTGTATGTGTCACACACACATACTGCCATTGCTGAGTGTCATGGGCCCACACAGCACTGCAGTCCCATAAGGAGAGGGAGTGAACTCATCTTCCACTCACATGCCCTCTTCTCTCCAACTGTCAAGCATGCATATTGCCTACCCAAACTCATCTCACTTCTTAAAAAATCAACTTTGGAGGCATGGAAACAGGAAACACAGAAAAGTGGGATAAGAGATGCTTCACTGTGAGGACTGCAATCAACGAGATGAAATAAAATGTGTGTGACTTGTTGAATGGAAAGATGATCTGCTCTATATATCGTTACCCAATTCACAATAAATAAAAAGTTTTTTTTAAAAAATCAACTTTGGCATGAATTCCAATATAATAAATTGGAACCCATTTTCAACTTTAATGCTTTCAGAGCTTTATTTTGCTCTTTTCTCATCTTATAGCATTCTGCCCTATCTCTGCCGTTACTAACCCTATGTAAGGGCCCCTTCATTCTACTCAGGGGTGAATGTTTCTGTGCTGGCTGCATGCAGCTGGGAGCCTGAGAAACCAGGGGGAGGAGGAAGAAGTGGGAAAGACAGGTGGTGGTGGGAGGACTGTGGACTTGAAGACTGGCCTGGGCCTCGACCCTGGCTGTGCTGTACACCAAGTCCTTCACCCCACCCAAGCAATCTCCATAAAGTAGGACCAACAGACAGATGCTTTGAAGACCAAAGATCATACTTGCCAAAGCACCTGCAGAGCACATGCCTGCCCTCTCCACCCCATCCCACCCCAGGCATTGATATTTACAATCATCATAGCCACAAGAGACAAGTGGGAGGCTGAGGACCAGCCCATGTAAAAGAGCACCAGGTCTGGCCAGCCTCAGGTGGTAGACAGTCCCACAGCACGCACTGCACACAGTCCATGGAATAGAGAGAGTGCCTCCGACTAAGTAGCTTGCAAGGAGCTTCTGTTTGCTCCTCTGAAGGCTTAGGACTGCCCTGCAGAAGATGTCGGGCTAGGATCATCCATGGTTTACTTGAGATACAGATCACCTTCTGAATCTGAATAAGCAGCTTTGCTTCTGGTGGTTTCACACTAAAACCATTTCAAATACTAAGATGGGGAGTACTAATGTACAGGAACACTTGAGAGAGCAGAGAATCAGGAGCTTGGAGCACAGCACACAGCATAGTCTGTGGGCACATTCCACAGTCTACAGAATAGTCTGAGGGGCAGGACCATGACAACTGGCGTGGACAGCCCAGACTAACCCTGGCCATCCAGGCTTCCACATGTATCTCCAGGGATGCAGGGCTGGCTTAATTTTTTTCTAAATCACCAAGTTGAAGTTGATGAGATTTTTTTTTGAAACAATGAATCAAGTGGCCATGACACATTCCTGTTACCTTTATATGCACACACTTTCTGAATCCAGGAGAGTGGGTTGACTTTCATCAGAGCATAAGGGATACTGATGACGTGCATCCTGTTCATGACGCTCTGGAGGAGAAATGAGTTCATTCGAGGGATACACTGGATCCTCACTTAACCTCCAGAATGTTACAATACTAAGCTATACCAGAAAATTAAACATAAATTAAGACGATGAGTTTCTAACAGAAATATTTCAAGCATATCGCTCGAGTTAGTCAGTATATACTAAAGATTAATTACATATTGAACAACAGGATTGACAAAGTATATTGGTATGAAAACATTAGAATCACTTTTCCTGACACTTAAATTACTTAACAAACAACACTCACCGTTAATACTCCATGCCACAGACCAGCATCCCTTTTAAAATCCAGCACATTTGTTAGTGTTTCAGCTGAAAGTGGACAAAGACGGTTACACTACTAGGCAACACTCTTCAAAAAGTCCTGTGCATATTTTAGAGGAATTCTGAGATAAATACATCATTGATATATAAGAATTTTAGAAGGCACATATAGTATTTCAAAATATCATGCACCAGTTAATCAATATTCTTGATTATCTATTCAAATTACTGAGAAAAAGCTGGCATATAACTTTGGATTAAAACAGAAAACTGCGTTGCTCATTAATCTGATAATTTAAGGAATATACCTAAGAAATTACAGGAGGCATCATTACATATTTTAATCAAATGTTCTGGGTAAATACACTTTTAGAATAAAGAGGTGGAGATGAGGAATCATCGTAATTCTCATGGTATGGCACTGAACAATAAAGCAGTAGACCGCAAGGTTGGTTTAAACATTAAGGTTGGCAGTTTAAACTCACCAACTGCTCCCTGGAAATCCTAAACAGGGTCGCTTAGAGTTGGACTCGATGGCACTTAACAACAACAACAACAACAACTCTCAACTCTACACCCAGATTCCTCCTTTGCTCACCCTCCAGAGGCTGTGCCCTATATCTTTTGAGAGACTCAGTACTAATTTCCTTCCCAAAGATCCAAAAGTTCTTGTTTCCATTTTCTCAACCAGGAGTGTAACTGGTTTACTTTAGAGACCTGGACTAGGTACAAGGCATAAGGGTTCACTGCACATGCCTCTAGTTAAGAGTCCCCAGCTGTGTCCCATACAAGGGACCTAGATTTGCCATGCAGAGAGGGAAAAGAGGGTCCTCTAAGGGCGGAGCCTGGAGCTATAATCAACTATGGTTCCTAAGCAAAGGTTACAGCAACCATGAGGTGACTGACATAGAACAACATAACACTCAAGACCCACAGCTGTGGTTATAGGCACTAGAGCATTTCATTGCTTGGTATAACTGGGTTAAAGGGCAAAAGTGCAATCCAGTGATGGATTCTAACCCGTAGCACAACGGCTCTCAGTGAAGTACCTTATAAAGTTCAGCTAGAAGGCCCACCCCTGCTCTGTCACTTTACCTTCAGAATAACCGCATGTCTGGGTCAAAGCACGACATTGGGCTAACAGGGATGCATGAGACACCGTGATTCCCACCGTACTGCCTTCTTTGCTGGTTTTATACTAAAATAAAAAATAACAATAATTGTAGAGAAAAAGCTATTACGTAATATTTCTAAGGCAACAGCAGAAAAAATGAAGGCTGATGAGCGCCATCTACTTGAGAACTTGTCTTACAAATCAGAGTGCATGCCATCAATTGAAGAATGGATAAACAAACTGTGGTACACACACACAATGGAATACTATGCTACCTTGAAGAACAACAAGGAAGCTGCAAGCCACCACATAACATGGATGAACCTTGAGGACATTATGATTGAGTGAAATTAGTCAGTCATAAAGGAGAAATATTGCATAGGACCATTACTGTAAATGCTTAGGAAAAAAACCCACCCTAAAAGGGGGAAAAAAATTATATTTATATTTGCTGGTGACATGGATGTATGGGATGAGGTGAAGGGAGGGAGGAAGGGGAAGACAGAGCACAGGGTAGGGAATAGACACGGGATAGCTTGGGTAATGGGGGGGGGGATGATAATACACAAGAAGGGGGAAGGGAATGGAAGAATAAGGCAGATGGGAGAACAGTTAGGCAGGTTTGCATGGGCTAAGTGGGACAGAGGTAAATGATGATATATGCACAACCTTGGAACAATAGGGCTTCAGGATAAAGGGATTAAGGCATGGTTTGAATGAGTGAAAGAGGGGAATAATGTTAAGATGCTTGGCTGTCTTTTGAATCTTGGTTTCCCTTTCATACCACTGTAAAACAGACACTTGATGGGGAGAGAAAGGAATAGCCAGAAACATCACAATAGAAAGCATGTAAATCTTCAGCCTATAACTGATTAGATTACTAAAAGGGCTAGAACTTGCCCAGTGAAGGAGGCTTCCTGTGGAGCCTTTGTATTGCATAAGACCATAGGTGGAATCCTAAACCCCATCCAGAATCCTCTGAGTGGGAAACTGCCACTTGAAAGGGCAAGTAGACCAGCCTGGAGTGGCTAGACGAACAGAAGATACTTCATGAAAGAATGAATGACAGGCAGGAAAAATGAAAAACAACAACGGCAGTCTGACTGACAACTAGAAGAATAAGCAAGCTGTTCCCCGGGAGCCATCAAGGCAAGTGGTCAGGTCTCCTCAGAGCAAATCCCTTCCAAGACTAAGACTCAAGGGGAAAACACGAGCAGTCATGTGGTCTAGCTGGTAACCACGTTGGTCACCGATAAAGGGAAGAGGGTGAAAAACAGCAATGAAGTTGGGAGCTAAGTCTGACCACATTCAACAGACTCTTGTGAACCGGGATGGAGACTTGATTGGCCAGCAGTATGGCAAGACCCGGGGACTCCTGAGTCCAGAGGCAGTGACATGGCCACAGAGGACTAAAGCAGAGAATGAAGCATCCAGCTGATATGAAGTGAGGGGAGATGCACAAGAATACCCATACTTGCAGATAGTACCCACTTGACCTGGCTTCAATGGCTACATGATCAGATCTCGACTAGAAGAAGAAAGAAGAGGGGGAAAAAAAAAGAGTAACCTGCTACAATTTGATTAACTTTACCTCTACTTATGGATGTAGTAGCTCAAAAAAGGGAACAAATTTTTACAGTGAAGATCACTCCCACCCCCTCAGTACACAGGGTAGACAGGATGGGCTACTCAGACATCAGCTATCCAAAATGGGGGTGCTACAAAGGCAAGAAGTGACTGGCTTAAAAGCTTTCAAGACGGAACTTAGATCCAGAGGGTACAGAGGAAGGTAGAATCTCCACTGAGTAGTATCCAATCTGTCTGGGTGGGGCTGATGAAAGGAGATGCGGATAGGTCTCTTGTGATACAATACTGAATAATTGCTATCAGGACTAACTGTGAGGGTCGGAAATGTAAAGGTAGATGTTTTGTAACAAAAGGAGGGGAGTGATTGACTTTGCAGTCCAGGAGTGGAGGTCGTTGGGACCATCAAGTGAGAAGAGCAGAGTGCAGGACCCTACCCAGAGAATCAGTGACGCCAGAAATGGAGGCAGAGACGATGATGTGGACAGATGGAGCAGCTGGGGACACTGGACTCAGAGAGGGAGAGGGGCTGTGTGCTGATGGCCGGGGGACAGGCCTATGGGGATGACATGGAAGGGATTGTAATCATTGCAATGAAATAAAATACGATAGGATCAATATAAAACTGATGTTCTCCCATGTAAACCCACATAATTCACAATAAAAACTTTAAAAAAACAACAAAAATCAAGTGTGCATTTCATCTCCAAGTCCTCTGTGGCTTATCCCAGGGCAGGTATAAAAACTTCCTCAATGAATACTTCCTCACAGAAAGCTTTCTCTAGCACACTTCTACTGTGCGACTATTTCCTCATAGAATACTGGTGACCCCAGGAGAGCCAGTTAGGGATGAATTAGCTAACAATAAAGCCTAAAAAGATTGAGTTGGGTACATTTTATACTTCTAAAGTGAAGATAAAACATAAGGAAGAAATTTAACTTGAAATTATATGAGGGGACTTTTAAAAAGTTTGTGAGACTTTCTTTCACAATCTTTCTTTCCACTATCTTTCAATTCTATTTTTTTACAAACTTTTTGCAGCCCTCTCATACATACACAGCTTATCCGCCTATGAAAAGCAAAACCTGATCATCTGGGGTATGATTCAGCATGCTTCTTAGCTTCTTAGTTACCTCAATGTAGGCAGTCCCGTCCCCTGCATCCTGAGCTGACGGGTGCCAGTCCTTAGGGGGCTTTGCCAGATGTTTCCCATCAATCACCAGCCAGGCGAGGGGAGGCCAACCTGCCAACAGTACAAAGTAACACTGCACAAGTGTGCGTCAAAGGGTCTCTGCTCCTCACATCCGGAGCCCCAACTCAGCATTCACTAGTGACTGAGCACTTAAAATGTGGGAAGGGCAACTGAGGAACAGAATTTTTAGTCTTGTTTAATTTTCATTTGTATTTAAACAGCTACACAAGACCTCTGACTACTATACCAGATAGCACAGATCTAGACAGTCAGAACCAGCTGTGCTTACATGGCAGCTATTGAAAATGAACATTCACAAGGACTTCAAGATTTTGGTAAAGACTGTAATACTTAAATTTTGGAAAAGTAGGCCTAGAAGGCATAGTTCGACAAAGAACAACAACCACAATACTGACCTCCCCTTACCCTGAGAGCCCCACCTTTGAAGGTCACCACCTCTCCAGTCTGTGCTTTGGGGAGGCCTTTCTGACAAGCATCTGTGGTCAGGGCCAGGGCAACCCCACAGCTGCCCAGCAGAAACCCCACCTGCTGGCTGCCGGCATCCTACAGAAAACAAAGCAGTGGGGTGAGGAGTCATCTCAGTGTGGTCACGGCACTGAACTTGGTATAAAAAAAACAGCACTTTGTACATCCTAAACACTACTGCTAGAACAACTCAACTCTCCTATATGTACATATTCTATTTTCTATAAAAATAAAGTCTAAGTCTTTAAAAATGTAAATGATTTTTTTTTTTTTTTTGCAGTATAATATAAAGGTCTGAATAACAGGTTAATTCTTGCAAATGACATTTAGAAGTATTTTAGTAAGCTCCAGAAATAATAATAGTACTACAGTTTCAATTTAGATTGTGTTTAAAATTCACAGATAAATCTGTACAGGTCTAGGCATTAACAAAGGAGCTCTGGTATCGTAGTGGTTACGAGTCGGGCTGCTAACCTCAAGGTCGGCAGTTCGAAACTACCAGATGTTCCGCAGGAGAAAGATAGGCTTTCTGCTCCCATAAAGATTTGCAGCCTTGGAAACCCTGTGCAGGGTCACTGTGAGTCGGAACCGACTCCACAGTACTTAACAACAACAGTCCTTAACAAAATTGATAGTTTCCACACAGAAATATAGCATAAGTCTCTAATTAGTCAAGTCTTCCTTTATGTATATACCTCAGTTGTTTCATCCTTATCTTCATACAAGTTTGACAAATCTGTAAGTTTTTTCCCTAAGAATCACTGTATTCAAATACTTATTAATTGTACATTTTCCTTTTAAATATACTACTAGGTTTTATTTGCAGATACCACTTTAGGGAATTTTTGAATATTTGCTGTTAACACTTACATTAATAATCACCTTAACACTGGGAAAGTGTGAGGAGAAGACAGAAAAGTTACCAACTTTTAAAACTAAATACTTTTTTCCCTGAAAATCAGAATGCTGTTGTTAGGTATGGTTAGGTCAGTTACAACTCACAAAGTCCCTATGTAAACAGAGACTGCTCAGTCCTGTACCATACTCACAATTGTCACTGTTTAGCCCACTGTGTGAATCCAATTCATTGAAAGTCTTTCTCTTTTTCATTCACCCTTTACTTAGAATGATGCCCTCCAAAGACTGGTCCCTTCTGACAACATGTGCAAAGTATGTGAAATGAAGTCTCGCCATTCTTGCTTCTAAGTAGCATTCATTCTGAGTGTAATTCTTCCAAGACAGATTTGTTTATTCTTCTGGAAGTCCTGATATATTCAATATTCTTTACCAACACCATTATCAAAAGCATCAATTATTCTTCAGTCTTCCTTATTCACTGTCCAGTTTTCAAATGCACATGAAAACCCACTGCCACTAAATCGATTTCTACTTATAATCCTGCATAAGGTTTCCAAGGCTGTAATCTTCACAGGAGCAGAAAAGACTCATGAAGCGGCTAGTTGGTTTGAACTGCCAACCTTGTGGTTGCATATGAGGTAATTGAAAATACCATAGCCTGGTTGAGGTGTACCTCAAGGTAACATCTTTGCTCTTTAATAACTTTAAACAAGTCTTTTGCAGTAGATATGTCCAGTGCAACATATCCTTTGATTTGACTGCTACCATATGTACCAATTATGGATCCAAGTAAAATAAAATCCTTGACAACTTCAATCTTTTCTCGGTTTATTATGATATTGTTTATTGGTCCAGTTGTGAGGATTTTGCTTTCTTTACATTAAGTTGAATACTGAAGACTGTATTCTTTGAGCTTCAACAGCAAGTGTTTCAAGTCCTCTTTGCTTTTTGCCAAGCCAAGCAAGGTTCTGTCATCTGCATATCGCAGGTTGTTAATGAGCCTTACTCTAATCCTGAGGCTATGTTCTTTTTTCATATAGTTCAGCTTCTTGGATTATTTGTTTAGCATACAGGCTGAGTAAGTATGGCAATAAACCATGCAAATGTATCCCCTTGTTCTGTTAAATGACTGTTGTTGTTTATGTGCTGTGGTGGAGTCAGTTCCACTCATGGTGACCTTGTATAGGTTTTCCAAGGCTGTAAATTTTTACAGGAGCAGAAAGCCTCAGCATTCTCTCACAGAACGGCTGGTAGATTCCAACTGCTGACCTTGCAGTTAGTAGCTCAGCTCATAATCCGCTACACTACCAGAGCTCCTTTTTAAATAGTTTAAATGACTATCTCTTGTTATATATAGGCTCCACATGTGCACAATTAAATGTTCTGGTATTTCCATTCTTCACAATGTTATCCATAATTTGTTAGGATCCACTTAGTTAAATGCCTGTGTATAGTCAATAAGACGTAAGTAAACATCTTTCTGATATTCACTGCTTTTAGTCAAGGTCCATCTGATGTCAATAACGATACCCTTCTTTCCATGTCCTCTTCTGAAAGATGGCATTGAAAGAATAAGTCCAAGCTGCACTGAAGGCATTGGTGGGGGAAAAACAAGGCTTCAGGAGCTGAGAGAATACTAATTAAAATGTTTCAATAAACAGATGCAGTGCCAACCAACTGGAAGATATTCATATTTGTGCCTATTCCAAAGAAAGGTGATCTAACAGATGTGGAAATTATTGAAAAATAATCTCATATGCAAGCAAAATTTTGGTAAAGATCATTAATTTCAGAAAAAGGCTGTGTGCTGGTACTGGCGGCCAGGAGGCAGTCTTGCAGAATGTGCCCTTTGGCTGTTGAAATGAACACCTATTCCTCCTGAGTGTTTCTGTGTACACCTCCCAGCTCCCCCTTAAAATCAGAAAAAATAGAAGCAAATATTGTTGAACGATGATGCACAGAGGAGACTGTAAGCATTGCAATGAAATGAGGAGTGTAAAACCAAAGTTCTCCCATGTAAACTATCACTCAATTCATAATAAAAACTTTAAAAAAAAAAAAAAAAGGAAGATGGTAGGACTATCCAGAGTCACAGTACCAAAAATAAATTATCAATGTTCAACCATTTCAAAAGCAAAGATATTCGTCTGAGGACAAGGTGTGCCAGACTCAAGCCATTGTGTTTTCAGTTGAACAATAAATAAGGAAGACTATAGAAGAATCAATACATTTGTATGACGCTGTTGGGGTAGAATGTTAAAAGTACCATGGGTTACCAGAAGAACAAACAAATCTGTTTTAGATGAAGTGCAGCCAGAATGCTCCCGAGAAGCCATAAAGGGAAGATTTTGTCTCTCTTACTTTGAACATGTTATCAGAAGCGACCAATCCCTGAAGAAAGACATCAAACTTGGTAAAATGTAGGTAAATCCAGGTAAAATCCAAACCAAAGGGTTGGACTGACACAGTTGCAGCAGGAATGGGCTCAAACATAACAACAATTGTGAAGATGGTACAAGACCAGGCAGTGTTTTGTTCTGTTACGCACAGGGTAGTATGAGATGGAACTGACTCAATAGCACCTAACAACAACAGTGCCTCTGATATTGATCTTTAGGCTTTCAATTTCATTTTTGACAACTTGCAATTTTCCTAGATTAATATTTCTTATATTCCATTTTCTGATATTTAGAGATGTTTGCAGCTATTTCTTCTCATTTTTATTTGTGTCCATCAACAAATGAAGGTCCCAAAAACTTTGTTCCACAGAGGTCCCTGGGACCATCAAGGAGAAGAGCAGAGTGTGGGACCCTACCAAGAGGAACACTGATGTCAGAGATGGAGGCAGAGAAGATGGCGTGGAGAGACAGAGCAGCTGAGGACTCTAGACCCAGAGAGGGAGAGGGGCTGTGTGCTGATTACCAGGGGGCAGGCTTGCAGGGCATATAAACCCTTTGGTTGGTTGACGATGCATGGAGGGGACTGTAACCATGGCAATGAAATGATATAAGATAGGATGAATATAAAGCTAACGTTCTCCCATGTAAACTATCACATAATTCACAA
>NW_006408872.1:1313690-1323131 GCF_000296735.1 Chrysochloris asiatica | reverse complement strand
TTAAAAAAAAAAAAAAATCATTAATTTCAGCAGTACATAGAAAGGAAACTGCCAGAAATTAAAAATCAGATTACTGGTATTTCTATCTATTATTGACTGAATTGGGTCCACAAAAATATGTGCTGTAAATCCAAACCACTTTGTGGTTATAATTCCATTTGGGAGGAGTTATCTTTGTTATTTTGATGGAGATGATTAGTATAGGCTGTGTTTTAGTCAATCTCTTTTTTTAAAATGCAAAAGAGATTAAACAAGTAAAGTAAAAGAGGCAGAGATGGGGAAGAGAGAAGTTCAGGAGGTGAAGCTCAAAAATGAAAAGGACCTTCTTCCAGAGCCAAAAAGAGCGCCTTCTCTGGAGCTAGCACTCTGAATTCAGACCTCTAGGCTTCTAAGTAATGAGAAAATAAATTTGTTACAGCTACCCATTGTGATATTTCTGTTTTAGCAGCACTAGATAACTGAGACAATATCTAAAATATTATAGCTACCTAATACAACAGCAAGGAGTACTAGTGTGGCACTGTAGGATCAGCACTGGACTGTTTTCCACAGGTCAATAGTTCAAACCCACCAGCCACTCCTTGGAAACTCTATAAAGAGTCGCTATGTGTCAGAATCAACTCAACACCTAACAACAATATAGCAGCATAGCACAATATAATAAATACATCAGCAAGCATCCACATGAATTATTTGTCAATAATATAGACTGCTGCCATGTAAGTGAACAGAAACACATGGGAATTTTTACCTTGTACATTAAGAACCATGTATAACGAGACATGAGCTCTAAAATATCACTGTGGTGATATATTCAAGTTCTGCATTATGCTAGGAAGTTCTGACTGATGATATGACAGCTCCATTTGACAAGTTTGGGAATAGTAACTATCATAACTGCTTTAAGTACACTTGTCATTTACAAGGTACATAAAAAAGAGTTGTTGTTCAGGGCCTTCGAGTCAGTTTGACTCACAGCAACCCTGTATAGGGTTTCCTAGGAGCAGCTGGTGGGTTTGAACCACCAATCTTTTAGTTAGCAGTCCAGTGCTTATCCTACAGTGACATACCAAAACTGTATCTAGTTCTAGTCTGACTGCCTTCCATTATATGTATCTACTCTGTCAAAATGGCCACTTGCCTTCCACTCCCCCATTCCTAGGATAAGGATAAGGATAAGGAAGGACAACTGAGCTCTTGTGTCAATTTCTGAATAAAACCTGAATCGCGCGAACTGGAGCGACGTTGCTACCTTCCTTGTTAATGGTACTTCTATGGGGACAGGAATCAGCTCTGCCAGGAGACATCCATAAAACGCAACCATGAACATCACAGGATCACTGTTCGGAAACACGAGCGCCACCTAGAACAGTGCCAAGAAAAACTATGAAATATCTTTCCAAATAATTTTAGCCATTTCAACTTTTAGAATTCTGTTAATTAGATGGAATTTAGAAATTTCTGATTTTCTTATAATTTTTCAAATTTAGTTTACAAAAACCTAATCTGGAGGTGGTTTTTTTTTTGGTTTCCTCATTCATGTAACTGTTAAACAGTTTTTAGATTGAGATTTTATTTCATATGCAAGAAAGATTTTAAATTTCTGGGTTTTAAATGATGGTCTAATACAGGTGACTGACATGCACTCACTATTATCCACTACCAACGTATAAAGGGAAGAACCAACAATATCTAAAATTGTCTTCCAAAAGAAAAAATCCTGACACCAAAGCGTCAATTGATAATATCTTCATTTAGACGTAAGTGTATTAATAGGAAGTGTGATGGGCATCCACACAAGCACTCCCCTCTGTTTAAGCACCTGTGGGCAACCCACTCTCTGTTCCATAGTAGTCAATAAAGCTGTTATTGTTTAATGGTAAGTTCTATTTTTATCTCTCATTTTTGTTTTTATATTAAAACACAAACACAAAACTTGAAACAGCAAAAATACTAATGAAAAATAATAATACACTCTTCTCCATTCCCAAAGCAACCACTTTTTAAGTATTTTGGATCTTATCTTGCTATTTACCTTCATATTTTCAAATATTATGCTATGCTGCTATATTTTTATTTTTTAAATTGAAATATTTATTTTCTGGATTTTGTTTTGTTTTGTTTCTTGGTAGGTTCCCCCTCTCTGATCACCCCAGTTTCCATTTTTACATTACAGGTAGTTCCTAGTTTATGACTATCTGAGTTTATAATGAACTACACGTATAACCATCTTTTTTTTAAATACATCTTACCACTAATAATACATAGTACATACATTGTTGCAGGACATAATTTTCTGATGTTATCATTCTCAGATGCTTATTCACATTTATTCAATGTTATGATTTATAAAGATACTGACAATAAAAGTAACAACAATACAAAAAAGGTACTCGATTTATGTCTAAACAGATTTATGATAAAGTTATCAAAACAGAACCCCATTGTAAATTGGGGACTACCTGTATCTGGTTAAATAAAAAACTATTTATGAAACATACTTTGTAAGTCCCAAATACGATTGGAGCTATAAGTCATAAATCACAATAAAATCTAAATAGACTGCTACCCACAAGAGTCTTTGAGAATGAAAAATAATGAATAACCAGTAACCCTTCTTTTCATAAAAATAAGCTGTATCTATATTTATTCTGGTGTGGCGCTGTGGGCTAATGCGTCAAACTGCAAAGTTGATTGAACTACAAGGTCTGTGGTTCAAGCTCACCAGTTGCTCCTTGGAAACCCTATACAGGGTCGCTGTGGGTCGGAATCGGCTCGACGGCACTTAACAGCAACAATAACAATATTTATTCTGCACTTGAAGTCTGGAAATAGAGTTTCTAACAAGTTTGTTCATTGAACGGGAAAGTGCTCTCCTTCAAGAGTTGATTTTTTTACTGCCCCAGAACTATAATCCATAACCTAAGACCATGTTTAGTTTAGGAAATATGTTTTTAGAAATGTCACAGAGAGTTGTGTTTGTTCACAGAGTTTGATTTTGTCACCAATTTCTAATAATTAGCTCATGTACTGTGACCTCATTGATCTTTTTATAATTAACCTAACTACATGGATTATCTTGTAAATCAAGAAAGTATTTGTAAGTCTTCATCACTGTAAGAATCTTTTTTTATCAAGAAAAGTACATTAGTGATTCGTACAGATTCATTCTAAAGTACAACATGTATCAATGGCTCTTACAGATTCATTCTCTAACATAACACAAAATCTCATTCATATGTACAATATATCCCATTGTTCTCATGTACACATTTCTTTTCTTTCTGATGGTAATAGCTACCATACTATTTTACTTGCTTTGCTTTCTATGTTGTTGTTGTTGTTACGTGCCATCTATGTATGCACTGGCTAATTTGTTGTAAAATGCCTGCCAGATGTGTCAAATACCTATTAATATTACTTTTCAAATAAATATCCAGTCAGGCGAACCTGTAAGTTTACCGGCTGCTGCCACTTCCCGCAATGGGGTCTCTACTCTGCTATGGCTAGCTGTGATGCTGAATGGCCCACTGCCAGTGGTCATCCTGGGACCTTCCTTTGGGGTTTTCTTATTGGACCCTACTCTCTCATTTCCTCGAGGAACTTCCCAAATTTTTCTTAAGTCCTGTAAATTCCAAAAAGGGTTATGCCATCCTCACATCTGCTCAATGTTTTGGGACTAAGCTTGTTGTTGTTGTTGTTAAGTGCCGTCGACCCATAGCGACCCTGTACAGGGTTTCCGAGGGTGTAAATCTTTACAGGAGTAGAAAACCTCATCTTTCTCCTGCAGAGCGGCTGGTAGTTTTGAACCGCTGACCTTAAGGTTCACAGCCCGATTCGTAGCCACTACGCTACCAGAGCTGCTTACAACAATAAATAGCAGGTCAAATTATGCTAATAAGTTAAAAATCTGTATTTCCTCTGAATTTTAAAAACATTACTTCACTCTTACAGTTATTATTATGAAGTCCCAAAGCTACAGTGATTGCTGATTCTTTGTACGCTGTTGTTGTTGCTAAGTGCCATAGAGCCAATTGGTCTGGACACACAGCGACCCTGTATAGGGTTTTTGGGGAGACACTGGTGGGTATGAATTGTCGACCCTGTGGTTAGTAATCTAGCACTTACCCTATAGTACCATAACAGGAGTCTGATGCTTTGTATGCATACTACTTTTTCCCCCCTCGGGAAGCTTAGAGATTCTTTTGATTCCCTAGTATTATGCAATTCCATTGTTATATGCCCTGGTGTGGAACTATTATATACTCATTACATAGTATAATATACATAGACACAAGGGGGCTTCAAGAAGTTCATGGAAAAATGTAACCAAAAAATGGATTTCCCCCACGAACTTTTTGTAAGCCCTCTTGTGTGCATATATTTAACTTGCAGATATTTAACGTGTGTGTATTTAACTTGTATTTAACTTCAGGCCACTTCACTATGAAAAGTCATGCTCTCAAGGTCCAGGATGGGGTCCTGGTGTGGTGCTGTGGTTTAATGTGCCAGACTGCAAAGCCATTTGAAATGCAAGGTCGGCTGTTCAAGCTCACCAGCTGCTCCTCAGAAACCCTATACAGGGTCGCTATGGGTCAGAATTGACTTGACGGCACTTAACAACAACAACAAGGTCCAAGATATTATCTTGTGAAATTATTATCACTTAAAAATGTCCACCCTTTGTTCTTTCTCTTTCTGCAACATGTATTATTCAACTATAAGACCTTCATGATCAATTCTTTAATTTTTATACTATTCTTCTCTCCTAATAGTCCTCTCTTTGTTTGTCTTTCCTACTAGTGTTATTTTCTTGATGTATGGGAAAACATCTTCATTTAAATTTCTAGGGATATCAAATACTAATTTTCAAAAAAATTTGTTTTCTTCATCTTCCAATAATAGTTAGCTTTCCTCCAAGTTTACTTGTTTGTCATTTCTTTTCATTTCCCTTCAGTCACATTGGAAGGTTCCCTCTAAATTTCCATGTCATACTAAAGAGTAAGGCACTAAAGGAAACACTTGGGACATATGTCAGAGCTAGTCAACTGGTATGTTCATTGTTGGGTTATCTAATCATATGCAACCTTGTTCATGAGGGAATGTCACTATTAGTTTGTTGGATTTCTACCAAATGCTGTTATTTTCCAAACTGGGCCTTCTGGTGTTAAGTCTAGTTCAGAATACCTAAAGCAACTTTATCCAATTTAACTTTCTGCAGTGATGGAAATGTTCTATATCCAGGCTATCCAATATGGTAGTCATTAGCCACATGTGGTTACTGCCTACTGTCCTGAGCAGCACTGGATAAGAGATTACGTCTCTAGTCTCCACAGAGATTTGTTTTGGCAGATATGTAAGAGGGGACTGCCTGACTACATAGGATAGGTAAAGAGATGAATAGACAACGCACACAGAATCTCAAAATAAGATCAAAGTTAATTAATAAAATATAACCTTTAGGAATTTAATGTTAATATCTATTAATTGTATGTAGTATTAATATTTGTTATTAATATCAACATATATGAAGTAAAATCAAGGTAGAAATGCCAATGCATGGGCATTTAGGAAGATTAAGAAGAGCAAGAATTTTATTCTATATTACCACAAATTTTTTTCATTAATGGTATTATTTTAATTATGACTTCAAAATCCCATGTATTAGTAAGTCTAACAAACTGATATAACACTGATTTCAATAAAGCAACTTTTAAAGCCTCTGGTTTTGCTCACTCCAATATAGTTATATTCTAGTTACTTACTCTGTCTCCAGGCTTAAGAAGTGGTTCATTCTTACTAGTCAGTTTATTAAGTAGAGTATAAGCTAGTTTTAAACTCCGACTCCACAGTTTGCCTAGAATAAAATAAAAATACTAAGCACAGTAAAATTTAAGAAACTAATAATCAACATTTTAATGTAGCAAACATAAGTACTTCATAACATACCATTACTGTACTACTGCAAGTTTAGGTCGTTTCCAATGGATAACTTTTTAGCACAATGCTGTAATGAACATCATGGTTCTCTCATAAAAACTGCTAACAGGCTCATTTTTCTTATAAAAATCAAACAGAATTTCATTATAGAAACTTTAGAATATAGAAAATAAGTATTCTTTTAGTATGTGTATATATACATATGTATAAGTTTATGTGTATATATACATATGTATAAGGAGCTCTGGTAGCATAGTGGTTACGAATCGGGCTGCGAACCTTAAGGTCAGCGGTTCGAAACTACCAGCCGCTCCGTGGGAGAAAGATGAGGCTTTCTACTCCCATAAAGATTTACACCCTCGGAAACCCTGTACAGGGTCGCTATGGGTCGGACCCGACTCGATGGCACTTAACAACAACAACAATATATATATATATATATATATATATATATATATATGTAATTGCCAAGAAATGGGATCCTAATTTACCCCTTTTTCACTTAACACTACAATGTAAATGCATTTTCACGTCATTAAACATGCCTCAATGACATTGTTTAAAACAGCAACATGTAACTCATATTTATAACAATGAGGTCATGTCTACAACTCTGCTGGGAGATGTCAAATAACCTTCCTAGAGCCACTGGCTGCTGGATAGGTACACATGGAACCTGACCTGACCAGGCTCTTAGCCTTAAGTCATCACCTTTCCTCTCATGACAAGCAGCTCTATGCAGCATGCCTACCCCTGGTGGTTGGTGGTTATGTACCCTGGAGTCGGTTTCGACTCATAGTGACCCTGTACAGGGTTTCTGAGGCTGGAAATCTTTATGGGAGCAGAAAGCCTCATCTTTATCCCGTAGAACAGCTGGTAGCTTCAAACTGCTGACCTTGCAGTTTGCAGCCTGATTCATAACCACTACCCTGGTAGTCTCCAAAAACAAAGGAGAGCTTCACTGATGAAAAAAAGAAGACAAGACAAAAACTAAAGAGAATTGAGGATGTCTGGGAAGATATACAGAGGCAGGGGAAACAATGGAGGAGGCAGAGAATGATTTGAGCTCACTCCCAACATCCAAAGCAGCCATAACAACATTTACCCTCTGCAGTAAATCCGAGAAGCAACGCAACAGTCATCACTGAATCCATCTCAAACTCCTATGGCACAGCTACATGAACTGCAAACAGCCATGCCCCAAGAAAGGATGTTAAATTTCACTGCAAGTAATATTAAACTCAAGTGCTACACTGTGAAATAAGTGAACTGTAGAATCACAGAAATAAGCGAGAAAAAAAAAATCAGCGTTAAGCTCCTTAAGATGGATTTAAAATGTTAGTAATTGTGATACATAAAGATTTCCAAACTTAATCCAGCATTAAAAAAAGAAAAGCACTCTGACCAGGTCAGTTTTACCCCATGAATGCACAAAAGTTTAACAGAAGGTCAATATAATTTGCCTCATTTATAAATTAAATGTAAAAAATAAAACAAACATCTCCTCAACAGACAGAAGCAAAACAAACCAACATAACAATTATTTGTAATTTTTTAAAATCTGTCTTAAATATGAAATGAATCAAAACTTTCTTAATGTACATGATAAACACAGCTTTAAATTCCCTTGAGGAAAAATGGTCAGATATTTAAAGCTTTCCCTCTGAGGGTAGAATCAAATCAAACACTTCCTTTCAACATTTTATTTAAAAGCCCAAACCGATTAATAAGGCAAAGAATGAACAAAATAAACTGGAAATAAAATGATCATTGTTTGTCGATGGCATGATTATACATAACAAAAATCCAAAAGAATCTTCTATAATTGAATTTAGCAAGGCTGCTAGATACAATGTCAATATACAGAGACAATCTGATTTCTACATACCAAAAATTAACAGCAAATAAAACTTTTAATCGGTGTTGTTGGGTTCCATCACATTGTTTCCTACTCATAGTGACTTTATTTATAAGTACACAGAATGAAACAACTTCCTGGTCCTGCGACATCCTCACAATATGTTTGAGCCTACTGTTACTGCCACTGTATCAATCCATCTTGTTGGAGGTCTTTTCCTTTTTGGAGTTCTTTTTCTTTTTGGTTGACCCTTACCTTTACCAACCATGATGTCCTTTTCCAGGGACAGGTCCCTCCTGACAACATATTCAAAGTATGAGAGATGAAATGTCGCCATCCTTCCCTTCTAAAAAGTATCTGCCTGTACTTCTTTCAGATTTATTTGTTCTTCTGGTAGCCCATATCTGGTACTTTCAATATCCTTTGCCAACAACAATAATTAAAATATATCAATTATTCTACAAACGTTCTTATTCATTGTTCAACTTTCACATGCATATGAGGCTATTGAAAATACCATGGCTTAAGTCAGGCACACCTTAGTCATCAAACTGACATCTTTGCTCTTGAATACTTTAAAAAGGTCTTTTGCAGCAGATTTGCCTAATGCAAAAAATTGTTTGATGGAAGGGACTGCCACTTTGATTAGTTATGATTGTAGATCCAAGCAAATGAAACATTTGATACTTTAATATTTTCTCCATTTATCATAACGTTGTTTACTGGTCCAGTTGTGAGGATTTTCATTTTCTTTACACTAAGGTGTAGTCCATACTGAAAGCTGTAGTCATTGATCTTCATCAGTATTTCAAGTCTTCTTTGCTTCCAGCAAACAAGGTTATGTCATCTCTACATCTCAGGCTTTTAATGACGCTTCCTTCAAATCCTGAAACTACATTCTTCTTCAAATAATCCAGCTATTTGCATTATTTGCTCATTATAGTATGCAGATTGAATAAGTATGGTGAAAGGATACAACCCTGGCACACATCTTTCCTGATTTTAAATCACTAAGTATCCCTTTGTTCTGTTCTAATGACTGCCTCTTGGTCTATATACAGGTTCCTCATGAGTACAATTAAAGGTTCTTTGCAATGTTATCCATAGTTTGTTATGATCCATTAAGTCAAATTCCTTTGCACAGTCAATAAAGCACAAATAAACATCTTTCTGGTATTCTCTGCTTTCAGCCAAGATCAATCTGATGTCAGCAATGATATCCCTAGTTCTATGTCCTCTTGTGGAGTCCTGGTATAGTGCTGTGGTTCAAACTGCAAAGCTGTTTGAACTGCAAGGTCGGCGGTTCAAGGTCACCAGCTGCTCCTTGGAACCCTATACAGGGTTGTTATGGGTTGGAGTTGACTTGACAGTACTTAACAACAACAACAACAACGTCCTTTTGTGTATCTGGCTTGCATTTCTGATACTCCTTGTCAATGTACTGCTGCAATAGTTTTTTAATTACCTTCAGCAAAATCTTACTGCATGTGTTATTACTGATGTTGTTCAATGGTTTTCACGTTCTTTGGAATGGGCACAAACATGGATCTCTTCCAAGTTTCTTGGCATAGACAAGTACTCCAGTATAGAATCAGTTGGTTGAAACATTTCAACTTATCAATATCTGGAGCTTTGTTTTTTTT
>NW_006408872.1:1309594-1310975 GCF_000296735.1 Chrysochloris asiatica | reverse complement strand
ATCATTGGCTTTAGTAGTTGGTGCATAAATTTGAATAATAGTTGCATTAACTGGTCTTCCTTGTAGGTGTATGGATATTATCCTATTATAGATAGCATTGTACATCAAGATAGATCTTGAAATGCTCTTCACAATTAATGTGACACCATTCCTCTTCAGTTTGTCATTCCCACTAAAGTAAACCACCTGACAGTCAGACTTAAAATTATCAATACCAGTTCATTTCAGTTTATTAATGCCTAGGTTCATGTGTTCCATTTCATTTTTGACAACTTCCAATTTTCCTATATTCATACTTTATACAGTTCATGTTCTGATTATTAATGAATGTTTGCAGCTGTTTCTTCTCATTTTAAGCTGTGTCACATTAACAAAGGAAGGTTTTGAAAATTTTGCTCCATTCACATCTTCATGGTCAACTCTATTTTGAGTATCTTCCACTCTGAGAGGCTCATCTTTTAGCTTTAAATCTACCAATGTTCTGCTGCTACCTATAGATTGTCAATGGCTATCTATTAAAAAATGGTCTGCCTCTCCTTCCTCCTAGTCTTAGTCTAGAAGCTCTGCTAAAACCTGTCCACCATGGGTGACCCTACTGATATTCAAAATACCAATGGCAAAGCTTCTAGCATCGCAGCAACACACAAGCTACAATAGTACACAAACTGACAAGTGGTAGTTTTTAATGATGCAAAATACAATAAAATTAAAAAGCACCCCTCAGTACCTAAGGATAAATGTCACAGAAAATATAAAGATCCCCCCAGAGAAAAGCATACAACATTATTGAGACAAAGTGAAACAGACTTGAATGAATGGACAGATAAATCATGTCATGGATTAACTACTGCTGTTAGCTGCCACTGACTCAGCCTCCAATTTATGATGGCACCTTGTGTTATAGGATAGAACTGCTCCATGATGGCTGGTTTGTTGGTATTTTTTTGACTGTAGATTGTCAAGCCTTTCTTCTGTGGAGCCATTCGAGTGAGTTTGAAGCACTAATTTTTAGGTTACCAGTAGATCACAAACCACTTACGTCAGCTAGTAAGTTCCTACTGAACTGGAAGACTCAATAATGCAAAGATATCAGCTCTCCTCAAACTGTAACAATGCTTATTACAATCCCCATGGAAATGTTGTGGCATGTGACAAGCATATAAAACTGACACTGAAATACATTAGGAAAGACTACCCATTGACCGTCCAAACCATAGGCTCTGAGGATCAGACTTTAGCTACCTAGTAGACATAGCAAACTGTCCCTCATTTGATTATTCAGTAATGCTTGTTAGTAATCTCATACATGAGCCCTGGATATCCACAGACAAATGTAAAAACCTTTCCTAAAAGCCGAGACTATAAATTCCAAAAAGGCAAG
>NW_006408872.1:1294359-1309434 GCF_000296735.1 Chrysochloris asiatica | reverse complement strand
AGACTACCCAAGGTACTCTTAAAGAAGAAAAGAAGATGGGAAGACTTACCCTATGTGTGTTAAGACTTACTATGAAACTTTAGTAAGTCCTGGTGTGATGCTGTAGGATACACACTGAACTGCTAACTATAAGGTTGGTGGTTCAGACTCTTGGCAACTCCTTAGAAATGCTATCAGGATCACAGAGTCAGAACCAACTCAACAGCACTTGACATCAACAGGACACAAGGACAGAACAATAAATCAATGGAAAATCGAGAACTCCAAACAGATTCACCCATGTCTAGAAACCTGATTTATTAAAAAGTTGGTACTCCAGAGTAATAGGGAAAGGGCAGACTTTCTTTCAGCGGTAATGAGACAGCTGCTTATCTATCTATATTGAAAACGGTGACACTGGAGCCCATCCTCACATCATACACAAAAATGAATTCCAGATGAACATTAGATCTAAATGTGAAAGGCAAAGCAACAAAGTTTTTCCATCATAACAGAATAATTTCATGTTCTTAACCTAGGAAAAGAGTCCTTAAAGAAAGCACTAGTCATTAAAAAAAAAACCGATGAAACTGGATGTAACTTTAGTTCAGTAAGACTCCAGTGAGCAGGAAAAACTAGGATGCACAGTAGAAGATATGTGAGAACATGTAACACTGGCAAAGGACTGGTGTCCTGGATACATTAACAAGCCTTATGAATATCCTATATTTAACCCTTTTGTGACCTATAGAGTATATGGCCTACAACCTACATTTCCTGCCTCTGGAGTTTAGTGGGAAGTGGCTAACCCACTTTAAGTGAACACTCCCACCTGGTGGGAGCTTATAACTGGGTGGAACTGAAGAAACAGACCTCATCCCACCAAGTGACATGGGTCTCATTAATTATATCAAAATCCATATTACCTCAAAGAATTTTTTTTCGTTTCATTTAATATGCAGTCAATTACTGAAAACACATAGTTACAACAAAAAAATTAACTGCAGAAAATAATTCTATCTTGAAAGGATTAAAATGTGCAAAAAGATTCAATAGGTACTTACTTAATCAAATAGAAAATTCAAATGATTTCTTTTCAATGTGAAAAGAGCTCAAGAGGGAAATGCAGAGTAAAGCCATCATGACATACATACTACCATCTCCTCAACAGATTTAACAGATTATTATTTAAAATGAATACACCTGGTTATGCCAAGGGCCACAAATGATAGAGAGCAGATGGAAAATTGGAAAGTAGAAATTAAAAAGCAGTTTGGCATTATCAAATAAAGGTGAAAATCTACATAGCCCCAGGCACAGGACCATTTCTAAGTACCCTACAGAAATGCATGTTATGTGGACAAGTGGCACACACTGGACTGTTCCTAGGAGCACTGTTTCTAACAGCCCAAACTGGAGGTGACTCAAACACTGATCAACAGTACAATGAAAAAGTAAATTCTGATATATACAATCCTTGAGAGAAATGAATGAACTACAACTAAACACAGTAACATGGATGAGCATTCAAAAACATAATGGGGTTAAGATAGTGTTGCTTCCAAATAGGAGAGAGTACTGGTAGCAGACCAACAACTCTACCTAGAACAATTTAAAAATCTGATAAAATATTGAAATTATCAATGGTATAGTCACAGAGTAGCTCAGCAAGGGAACTAGAGGAGTTAAGACTAGAGGGAAAGTGAGAAGTGAACTGACTTTCCATGGCGTTTTCCCCCAGGGAGTGCATCTAACAACAACAACAAACATAAAAGGAATAAATCTAACAAAATATACTTACAACTTCTGTACTCCAAAGTATAACACATTGCTGACAGATAAGGGGGAAACACTGCACAACCATAAATCAGAAGATTCCATATTATAAATAGTATCATTTCTCTTCACATTGAACTAATGCTAGTCAATGTACCAGCAAGATTTTTGTCTGGAGATCGACAAAACCGTAACAAAACTCAACTGCTGTGAAGTCAATTCTGACTTAAAACAACCCTATAAGATAGAGTAGAATTGCCCCCATATGGTTACCAAAGAAGCAGACTTCCCCATCTTTCTTTTCTGGAGCAGCTGGTGAGTCTCAAACACCAACCATTCAGTTAGCAACTGAGAATTTAACCATTACCACTGTGCCACTAAAGGCCCTTGGAAATAGACAAACTGATTCTAAAGTTTACCTGGAAATGCAAAGGTCCAAGAACAGTCAAGGCAATCTAAAGGACCTACATAACATACAACAAGACTCATACACTTGTAATAGTTCAGAGAATGCCTTCACTGTTAGGTGCTGTTGAAGTTCTGATTCATAGTGACCCTATGTACAACAGTATGAAATAGTCCTAGTACTGTGCCATCCTCACAACTGTTGTTACAGTTGAGCCCATTGCTGTTGCCACTGTGTCAATACATCTCTACACTATCAAGCATGATATCGTTCTCCAGGAACTAGTCCTTCTCAATAACATGTCCAAAGTATGAGAGAAAAGTTTTGCCCTCCTGGTTTCTAAGGAGCATTTGGTAGCACTTCTTTCAACACAGCTTTGACTGGTCTTCTGGAAGTCCATGGTACTTTTAATATTCTTCTCCAACACCATAATTCAAATGCATCAATTCTTCTACAATCTTCTTTACTCACTGTCTAACTTTCAAACGCACATGAGGCAATTGAAAATACCATGGCTTGGGTCAGGTGCAGATTAGTCCTCAAACTTGAACACTTTAAAAAGATCTTGTGCAGCAGATTTGCCTAATGCAATACAATGCTTGATTTCTTGACTGCTGCTTCCATGAGTGTTGACTGTGGCAGAGAATATGAACAGGCAAATAGAACAACAGAACAGAGTTCAGAAAGAGATCCACTTTTCAGCAATTACATGACAAAGTAACACTTATGTGTCCCATGGGGGGAAGGACAGACTTTTCAATAAATGATACAGGGTTAATTTGATATTCATAAAGAAAGAAAATGACTCCAATACAAAACAAAGTTCTAGGCAGATTGTAACATTTAACTGTGAGAAGCAAAACAGTAAAGACAACATAAGAAAATATATTCGTGACCTTAGGTTTGACCAAGACTTCAGAAACAGGACACGGAAAGCACTAACACAAAAGGTAAAAACAGACAAATTGGATTATATTAAATTGAGACTTTTCACTCATCAAAAGCCACAATTTAATGTAAAAAGGTAATCTACAAACTGGAGAAAATATTAGTAAAACATATATCTGACAAAAGACTTATATCTGAAACATAAAAAAAGATGGTAATAACCAAACAGAAGAATAAACTACACTTGGATAGTTTATGAAGGTATTCAAGTAGTCAACATGCATGCGAAAAGCACCATTTCATCAGGGAAATGTAAATGATAATTGTAATTTGATGCTATATACCTATCAGAAAGTCTAAAATAAAAGATACACAATTATCAAGTGTTGGGGAGAATGTGGACCAACTGGTATTCTTCATATAATGCTGGAGGCAGTGAAGACTATTGCAACTATACTGTTTGGCAGTATGTCCTATGTGTACAATTCTACAAATTCCTGTATATGTTCACCAGTAGACTCACATGGAATGTTCATAACAGCACTATACACAATAGTCCCAAAGTGGAAACAACCTAAAAGCCCATCTACTATAGAGTGCATAAATAAGTTTCATTTATTCATACTAAACATGCATCAATGAGAATAATTACAACTTTACACATCATTTGTGAGTCTCACCAACAATGCTGAGTAAAAGAATGCAGGAACAAAATAACACTTTTACATAATCCCATTTGTGTAAAATTTTAAAACAGGCAAAGTCATCAATGTTAGTAGTGAGGACAATGGTTACTGACTGTGTATGGGAGGAGGATGCTAGTGTCAGAAGGGGCACAGGGAGTTTTGGGGACCTGGCAATGCTTCAGATCTGAGTGCTGATTACAATTATGTATGCTTACAGTTTGCATTATGCTTCAATAGCATTTCCATAAGAGCGATATGGAACCAAAAGATGTCAAACACAGAAAGATATAAACAGTATGATACCATTATACAAAGGTAAAAATTAGACAACTCTAAACTACACTATTCAGAAATGTATATATAGGTGTGTACACAAAGCAAAATGGATCGCTATGTCAATAGTTGGTTACCTCTGGTGGAAAGGAATGTGTAATGATCCAGTATGTGGCAATGCTCTATGTATTTGACCATCTTGTAGTTTCTGGGAATTTGTTTTATAATAGTCATTAAGCTGTATGACTATGTTGTATTGTATGTATAATATTTTAGAGTTAAACAAAAAGCACAATGGTTTCTATTGATACTTGCCATAGGTGAGGGTATATATGGCCTTCCCAGTTGTATCCAAGGCAGTCAGGCAGGGCGCTTTGGGCTGGGTTGTGCCCCACTGCTGCAAGGCAGCCAGCAGTGATGGAGGCCAAGGTGTTGCCATAGTCAGTGGTTCTCCTTTCAGCATGACCATCTGACTGCCCTCAGGTTTTGGCTGATTTGGATCTGGTTGCTGAACTACAAACAAAATCCAAGTATAAAAACCAACATTTCAGAGTACCATGCATCATTATGAAGTTTACAATGATTTGTTTAAATTTGTTTACCATTACCATAGTCAGAGACCAATTAACCCAGAACAGAAATTCAGCTGTGGATAATGGTGATTTAAAATAAATAAACCCACCATCCTGGTAATCCTAACCTCACAGGACAAGGCTAGACTTGAGATGGTGTTTACACTTCTCCAATCCTTAGGAGTATGCTACAACACCTTCAAGGTTAATGGTGGTATTGCACATTTCTGTAACTCCTGAGAAGCAAGGACTGGTAACCTTCTTATAAAGGATGAAGGTGAGCAGAACCACTACTTCAATTCAGGAACTCACAAAGTCACATCGAAAGAAAAATCACATAATAAAATCTATTATATTTCTAGTGGCTATGTAACCAAAATCCCCCAAGCAGGTGAAGGACTGCTCTTAGAAGCATCGTCACCACTGAACTCTGAATTTGAATGGCCACTATCTAATTATAAAGGGAAAGCTGTGCTTAACCCTCAGGATGAGAACACTTGGCTGCTACCCTGAATACATACAGAGTGACTGTGGGTGCTGCTACAGTTCTAACAGCCTGTCTCCTAGGAGGACTGATGGTCCACATGCTTATAGCAGGTCTTCCTTTTGGTCCTTTCCCACAGAAGTATTTCCTGGTTGTCGCTATTGTTAAGTGCCCTCAAATCGGCTGCAACTCACAGTGACCCTGTATTGGGTTTCTGATGAGCAGCTTGCAAGTTTGAATCACCAATGTTGTGGTTAGCAGTCCAGTGCTTATCCTACAGCACAACACCAGGACTCCATATTTCTTGGTAGTTTTCTTTAAAAAACCGGATCTATGTTCTTTTTTACTAAATACAGATTTTATTTATAAATGGACTTGGTGTGGTGCCGTAGGATAAGCAATGAACTGCTAACCAAAAGATGAACAGTTCAAACCCACAAGCCACTCCTCGGAAACCCCATATAGGGTCATTATGAGTAAGAACTGATTCGATGGCACTTAACAACAAAGTTCTGAAAAGGTGTTTTTTTTTTAATTCTGGAAAGGTATGCTGAAACTGATTTAAAAAAAAAAAACCATGGAAAGACAAGTATTTCAGATGTAATGTTTATATGAAAATTTAAATAATGTAAGTAAAATGGAACCATAGAAGTATTTTTAATCACTGGACTAAGAAGCAAAGAAAAATCCTAAGTCACTTTAATATGAACAACATTCTTTTACTTTCTCCAATATAGCTAACAGTCACATGTAATTCAAAACTGACTATTACACAAAATGGCCATTGAGTCTGATATCAGAAATAACTTTCCAGACCTAATGGCTATACTCTTCAAGCAAACAAAACAACAGAAACAAAGTTGGGGAACTCTTACCTTCCAACAACTCCTCAAAATCATCCACAAAGAATTCCTTCAGTGGAGGGCGCTTTGGCCTTTTCAGGGTATTTAGAAGCTGCTGGATTTTGGAGGACACTCTGCTGTTCACAGGGACACCTAGCACAAGAGGAGCAGAGGAGCACTAAGGATGCAGCCCATCATTCCCTTTGACAGTGGGATGTGCAGATGAGACCCAGTGATGAACTATGCAAGAACATGTCATCATTTCTAAGTGCACCCAAGTGCTGGCCCATACAACTGTCACGGGGGAATTTATGAACTCACTCAACAAGTACCTACTGAGTCCTTCTGGTGTCCTGGTATGGCACTGTAGGACAAGCACTCGACCACAAGGTCGGTTTGAACAGCAAAGTTGGTGGTTCAAACTCACCAGTCACTCCTTGGAAACCTTATACAAGGTCCTTAAAGAGTTGGACCCAAATAGATGGCACTAACGACAACAACAACTGAGTCCTTCTAAGAACTATCAGTGGTTCCCAAGACCCTTCCAGGAAGTTCATGATATCAAAACTATTTCCATAGCAATACTAAAACCTCATTCACCTTTCTTACTCTCCTCTCACAGTGATCAGTGTAGTCTTCCAAATGCTACATAGCATGGCATCACAAGGGACTGAATGCAAAGCAGAGAGAAGAGCCCAGATTCTTTTATGAAATCAATCATGAAAGAGATTTGCAAAAACATAAATAAATCAGTGCCATTCTCACTAAATTTTTGTTTTGAAATTTTACATACACACACATAGATATATATATATACTTGCTATTTATGTTAACAGAGTCTTGGTGTGGCACTATAGGATAAGCAACCACGTAAGCAGTTTAAACCCACCAGACACTCCTCGGAACCAACTCAAGGGCACTCAACAATTTACTGTCTTTTTTTTTTTTTTTTTAACTTTTATTGTGACTTGAGTGAAGGCTTACGGAACATATCGTCAGTTTTACATCCAACAAATCATATACTTTGCTTCATTACATGGTTGCAATCCCCTCCATGTACCAAACCGTTAACAGTATTTACCTCTATTCATTTTAATCATTACATTCCTTTCTGTGTTTTCTGCTACCTTCATCTTCCTTCTGCTATCCTCCCTCTTGTATACTGTCTGCCTTTTTCATCCATGTTAACATGCGACTACCCTCTAGCCCATGAATAATCTGCCTCGCCTCATCCCCGCAACCATCATAGATTGTTATTCAAGATGAACTTTTCTTAACTTTTTACAACAGTAGTCTCATACACTCAGCATAATGTCCTCCAGGTTCAATCACGTTGTGAGAGGTTTCAGATTCATCATTATTCTTCAATGTTTTGTAGTATTCCATTGTGTGTACGTACCAAAGTTTGTTTAACCATTTTTCCATTGATAGGCATTTAGGCTGTCTCCATCTTTTTGGTATGTCTCTTATAACAACATATTGAAGGATCCTGTTTTCTTATTCATTCTGCTCTGTCTCTTGATTTTACATTTAATCCATTTACATTACGTGTAATTATCAATAGGTATGAATCAACTGCTGTCATTTTTCTGTGAGTTTTTTGTGGTGCTGCTGGATTCTTTGTTTCACGTAATTTTTTATGCCAAGTTACTTTTGTTTGTGGATCTTATTTTCATTTTCATTTCTGTTGTGTTAGTGCTTACTAAATCTTTCTGATTTTCCTCTTTTTTATTCTGTTGTTGTTAAGTGCCGTCGAGTTGGTTCCAACCCATAGCGACCCTGTACAGGGTTTCCGAGGCTGTAAATCTTTACGGGAGCAGAAAGCCTCATCTTTCTCCCGTGGAGCGGCTGGTAGTTTCGAACTGCTGGCCTTAAGGTTCACAGCCCGATTTGTAACCACTATGCTACCACAGCTCCTTTTTTTTATTCTGATGTGAAGGTATATATTTTTCTTTGAAGTTACTTTGTGATTTGTTTTTTTCCTGACCTAAAACAGTCTGTTTTATCTTTAAATCTATTTGACTTTCTTGCTATTTGGAAGTTCTAAATCTACATTATTCCCTCTTTTTGCTTTGTGGTAACTTCATTATACATTGATACTCTGGTTCTCTATTTTCAGTCTTGTAGATTTGTTTTACTTTAAATACTTTAATATGTGGATTGAGTTCTGGGTGGTGTTGTCATGTATGGTAATCTCAGATTACTGTCTACTGTAACTGGTTCTCAGTCCAAAGAACAGGCCTTAGCATTTTGTGTGTGTGTAAAGTTGGTCTGGTCATTACAAATTCCTTTGATTTCTCTTTATCAGGGTATGGCCTAAATTCCCCATTGTATCTGAAGGATGGAGTCCTGGTCTGGCACACTGTGGGTTAGTGGGCTGGAATGCAAGATCGGTGGTTCAAGCTAACCAAGCTGCTCCGGAAACCCTATCAGGGTCGCTATGAGTCGACACTGACTCAACAGCACTTAATACCAATCTGAGGGACAGTTTTGCTGGGCATATGGTTCTTGGTTGGCAATTTTTTTCTTTCAGAGTTTTATATATGCCATCCCATTGCTTTCTTACCTATGTGGTTTCTGCTGAGAAATTATTATTGGTTCACCTTTGTAGGTAACTTTTCGTTTTTCCTGAGTTGCTCTCAAGAATCTTTCCTTGTCTTTGATTCTAGAAAGTTTATCATGATATGTCTTTGTCATTTTCTTTTGGGATCTATCCTATTTGGGGTTCGTTCAACTTCTCATATGCTTATCATCTCGTCTTTCAAGTTGTTTCTTCCAACAACTCTTCGACAATTTCCTCTGTGCTATTTATTGTCTCTTCCTGTTCTGGAATTCCTCTTCATGGTGTCCCACATAATTCTTTGGTGTTCTTCAGATTTTTTCATTCTTTTTTTTTTCTTTCTGATTTTTCTTCTAGCATACTGTTGTTGTTGTTGTTGTTGTTGTTGTGAAGTGCCATCGAGTCGGTTCCAACCCATAGCGACCCTGTGCAGGGTTTCCGAGGGTGTAAATCTTTACGGAAGTAGAAAGCCTCATCTTTCTCCCACGGAGCAGCTGGTAGTTTCAAACCTCTGACCTTAAGGTTCGCAGCCCAATTTGTAACCACTACACTACCAGATTGAGATATTTAGCTCCAAGTTCACTAATTTGGGTTTTT
The DNA here is from genome assembly GCF_000296735.1 of Chrysochloris asiatica. Classification (NCBI taxonomy): domain Eukaryota; kingdom Metazoa; phylum Chordata; class Mammalia; order Afrosoricida; family Chrysochloridae; genus Chrysochloris; species Chrysochloris asiatica. The sequence goes on along the minus strand of NW_006408872.1, from coordinate 1,300,371 downwards.
ATTGCTTTAAATCTTTTCCTTTGCCCTTTCAGTGTATTGCCCATTTCTGAAATCTTAGCACCAATCTTCTGAATTTCTAATTGCAGGGTTTATAGGTTTATATTGTTTCTAAATTTGCATTTATTTTGTCTGCTTGTTCTTACAGTGTTTTCCTGAATTCTTCTAAAGTTTCTTCTGGATTCTCATTGCTTTCCTCAATCTTTCTGTCAATCTGTAGAAGGTTATCAAAATATCACTTCTGAATTCTTTTTCAGCTAGTTCCATGATCTTTTTTTCCTCACAAATGTTTTCTGTTTTTGTATCTTGGTTATTTGTTTGAGCCATTCTCTCTTGTTTCTCCATGTCAGCTAAAATTGTCTGTTGTCTCCAGGGCATTGTGGGATTGTTGTATTTGCAAAAATAAAGAATATAATTGTTGGACCCAGATGGGAGGAATCTCTGGTGGGCTCCATCAATTCAAGGTGCTCATGACGAACTGATTGTGGAAGGAGTGTGACAGCAGAGTTCCCAGTCCTAGATGGAGTTCCTATTGGTCTCAGTGTTATCAGGGCAATGAATCTGAAGTAGTTTGTGGGGGCCCTTGATGGAGCCAGTATCAGTGTTTGTTAGGACCACAAGGATGCTAAGGGTAGGTTGGCAGGTTAAATGCTGGTCTGGTGACACCGGATTTAGTAGGTCTGGAGCCAAGCCCATCTGAATCCAGGCACCAAAGTAGCACAGCTGGACCCAACTCACACTGGTGTGGCTCTCAACCACATGACTTTGAACTCCTAGAGAGCATGGTTAGCATTGAGAGTGGATGAGGGTGGGAGCTGGCTACACCACCGGTCATCAGGGGAGCGTGGAAAAAAAGAAATTGCCCCTTTCCCATCAGCTTTGTGAACCTTTCTGTTGCCAGAGCTGTTTACAAGATGGTCGAGCTGCATCTGGCCAGCCATTCACCAGTCAGTCTCCCTTTCTCGTTATTCCTACTAGGCTTCTCCCAGCAAGCACTCTCTCTACCTCTCTAACCTGTCTTCAGAAGTTCAGGGTACAGAAGTTTCATCTGTGTCTATTTTATTTGGTGTCTCATATCTTTGTTGTAGAGGGTCTGGTAGTGAGTCTGCCTAGTCAGCCATTTTGCTGGAAGTTCACTTACTGTTATTTTTTAATGAATTAATATTTTTTTAGTTTTTCACTTTAATTTCTAATATGGTAAATTTCATGAGCTATAACCCACATTACGTGGAGTCCTGGTGTGGCACTGTAAGATAAGCACTAGACTGCAAGGTCAGTTTGAACTGCAAGGTCGGTACTGCAAATTCACCAGCTGTTCCTCAGAAACCCTATACAGGGTCGCTATGAGTCGGAACTGAGTTGACAGTACTTAACAACAGCAACAGCCCACATAAACAAAGAACTCTTTCATGTCCTCAGTAAGTATTAAAAGTGTAAAGGGGTCCTCTAGGCCACAAAATTTGACAAGTGCTATCCTAGGTGATGGAGTCGGTAAAACACGATGAGTTGGACCTCAAACAGCTTGCCATCAGTTAGGTGAAAACAAACAAATATACTATTGTTGTTAAATGCTATGGAGTTGGTTCTGAGGAGCAGTTGCTGGGTCTGAACTGCCAGCCTTGCAATTAGCAGTCTGTGCTTACCCTACAGCAAGCATCATAGCAGGAATATACACACAAACAAGAAAACGCTCTATAATGACAAGTATACTAAGGAAAATGTACGTGAGATGAGAACCAAGCTCAGCTATTGGCAGCCCTGCCATAGGGGAGTAACTGAGGCCCTGGGAGTGCTCCCTGCAAACCCCACCTGCAGTGGACACACTGTAGCTAACCCACTGTCCCACATCAAGTTATCCTCAGAGTATACTTTTATAGCATTGTTTTTTTCTCCAACAAATGAGATTGTCTAGAATCAAGTACTGCGTGCAGTTTTCATGTCTCTTTCTTTCATCTGGAACATTTCTGAGGGTTGTGAAGTCACCCTGTAAAATGTAATTTAGACTTTATTCTTGTTTTTTTTTGCCACACCAATATCTGAGGCTAATTAGTTGGGGATGACTAGACCAAGTGGGATGACCTGTCCACCCCCCAATGCTGACTAAGTTTCACCAAGTAATGGGTAATCTATCATGGTCAGCTGAGGAGGCTAATAAGAGCCATGACTCTTGAGACTAAGATGATCCTTCTGGTTGGTGACCATATATAGGAAAGGGTGTTGTTGTTAGGTGCCATCGAGTTGGTACGGATTCATAGCAACCCTACGGCACAACAGAACAAAACACTGCCCGGTTCTGCACCAACCTCATAATCCCTGCTATGCTTGATCCATTGCTGCAGCCACTGTACCAACCAATCTTGTTGGGGATGTTCCTCTTTTACTCTAATCTTCCACTTTACCAGAGATTGGTCCCTCCTGATAACATGTCCAAAGTATGAGAAATGAAGTCTGGCCATCCTGGTTTCCAAAGCAATCTGGCTGTACTTTTCCCAACACTGACTTGTTTGCATGTCCCTTTTTGCAACATGAAAGCTCCATGTTGTGACTCCTCCCAGATTTCACCCTATACATCTCTTTGTTTGCATCCTTTTTAGTTGTAATAAATCAGTAGCCATAAGTATGGCAGTATATTAAGATTCCTGTAACTCGTTACAATGAATAAATGAACCCACTGGGCAATGAGGCTGTGGGCTGGCGTCTACCTGTTTGGCAGTCTGAGTCACCCTTCTAACATGTGACCTCTGGCCTAGCTGTGGATGGCTAGGATCTGAGAAATGCTGAATGGGCAGCTATTCTGAAAGGTGGTGTCCACCTAACTTGTGATCTCTGACATATCCCCAAGGTGACTAGGGATGGAGAGTGGGCTACTTGGGCAACTAGTGACCAGGACGAAGAGTGGGAGCGTGAGAACCATATTCAATCTTACGTTTTGAGAATTGGATTCATGCTGATCCTTACCACACAATTAGCAAAGAAGGTCAGTAACCCCTGTTTAGTGCAATTTATTTTGTCCTTTATGATGAATTCTTAGAAAGTACAGTACAGTTCAGTTCTTTCTTTTTATTAAAGTAGAAAGTACCTCACTGTTTATGATCGACTCAGGTGCTGCCTTCCTGGCTGAAATACTACCAGAATATAATGTCCAGAGACATACAACTTCCAATGACCTCTCAATGATGTCATTAATTTTTATCATCTGGTCAAAGTGCGGTCTGATTCCCCCATTCTATCATTACTCTGTGTGTATGTGTGTGTGTGTAACTAATAAGCAATATGTGGGGACCATGCAATTTTCCTCATCTTCATTATAATACCTCCCTGGATTTAACAGCTGTTGGATGATGCTTGCCAGAAGCAATTTTCACTGTGATGATTATAAAATAGCTTTCTAACTCTATCATTCCCTTTATATGTACCAGTCAGCACGCAGCATCCTAATGAAGCCATCCCTTCTTCATCCATCTGTTTTCCCGCACAGCATCAAGAAGTACTCATGGACTGCTATTTTCCCAAGACTCTATAAATCATTATAGTGGTGGTGGTTGTGTGCTGTTGAGTTGGTTCCAACTCATAGTGACCCCCGTATAGGGTTTCCAAGGCTGTAAATCTGTATGGGAGCAGAAAGCCTCATCCTTCCCCCACGGAGCAACCGGTAGATTTGAACTGCTGACCTTGTGGTTAACAGCCCAGCTCATAATCCACTACACTAGCAGGGATCCATGACCATTATGTTGTTGTTAAGTGCTGTGGAGTTGGTTCCAACTCAAAACAACCCTGATTTCCAAGGCTTTCAAATCGTCAAAAGATCAGAAAGTTTCATCTTTCTCCTGTGGAGTTGGCTGGCGAGCTCAAACCTTGAACCTTGTAGTTCACAGTCCAGTTCTTATACGGAGCCACTGCACTCCCTATTATGATTCTATTTTGGTACCAGCCCCTGAGCCACTAGTTTGCCATACCCTAATCTATATGATTTTGAGTATTTATTCCTTACTTTCTAAAAGCTCTTTTAGTATTAGAAACATTAGACATTCACCCATGCATTGGTTGCAAATATTTTTCCCCAGTTTATCAATTTTTTTTTAATTTTTATAGTTAATATTTGAAAAAAATGTACATTTTTTTTTAGTTTTGTGGAGAAAATTTATGTATCTTTGCTCTTATTGCATGTAGATTTTTACTCTATCTAGAAATCTAAGGTTTTGTGGTATAAGGTCTAAAACTAAGGCCCAATATCGTATGTTGCCTTGACACCTAGGAAAAATCAGGAGGAATTCAAGTAGCCCAGCAACAAGTTCTCCTCCCAACTATGCTCCCACAGGTAGATAAGATCCCTTAACCAAACAACCCTCCTTATCATGGGAGCCAGGGCAGTGCCTGCTTATCACTGAATAGCAGGTTTCAGTTCCTTACCAACCTGTGAAATTATTGAAACGTACTAATCACCTCTCACAGGAATCAGGGATTAACCACCCTTTCATTACTACAAAGCCTGTTTCCCACAGCCCCTGCTTGTTCACTCTGCTCCTGAGTATGAACCTGCACATTGTGTAGTGTTCTCCTTCCCCAGGCTGTTAGGAACCCTGGTAGTGTAAAGAGTAAGTACTCTGCTACAAACCATAAGGTCAACTGGTTCTAATCCACCAGCAGCTCCACAGGAGAAAAGATCTACAGATCTGCTCCCATAAGGTACAGCCTGAGGAGCAGTTCTATGCTGTCATGTATGAGAGGTTATAAGATCATTATAGACTCCTGGTGTGGCACTGTAGACTCAGCAGTGGACTTCAAACCACAAGATTGGCAGTTCAAACCCACTGCTCCTCGGAAACCTTCCCTATACAGGGCCACTATGATTCGGAACTGATGCAATAGCACTTAACAACAACAACAGGGTCACTATAAGTCAGAATCTGCACATGACAACAGCAGGCTGTAAGTCTATGTGACTAATAACCTGGTATCGATCTGATCTGGCCAGTGCCAGGTGTGTCAGGTGTTCAGCCATCCCCAAAACCCTGCGGCAGGAATCCCTTCCTCACTAACAGGGTGAAGAAGAGGCAGTCTAACTACCTTTCCCAATCATCAGGTTAAAGAGAAATCCACTGTTTAAAAATTTCTTCCTTAATTTCTTCCATTAAAATCTCTGGTTCTCTTGGAGTGGTGTCAAAAAGAATTTAATTTGAACTTTTTCTAAATAACTTTCCAGTGGTCTCAGTAACTTACTAAAAAGACCACTTTTCCCACAGTGAGGCAATATAACAGTATTTGAACATAGTGTGATAAGGTAAAGTAAACCATAAAGCATACAGTAAACCCTACATAAGCAATAAGGAAAATATAAGAGGCAATAAAATAGAATGCAAAAATTAATTAAACCAAAAGAAGGCCAGAAAGATGGGGGAAGAAATTAAAGATGAATGACATAGGAAATGTACGGCGAGATCATAAATTTAAACCCAATCAACTTCGCTGTAAACAGCTATCGAAATAAAAAAAAACAAGAATGGAAAAAATGGTAAATATAATAAATACATTTTATTTATCAAGGGTAAAAGTAAAACAACAACAAAAATTTTTTTCTATGTAAAAACGACTCACATAAAAGGTGACGAGAATATAATAATATCAGAAAAAGAAGACTTCAGAACAAGAAATTTCATCAAGGAAAATTTAATAATGATGAAGGGCTAAATTCATCAAGAAGACAAAATCTATGTATACACCCTAATGACTGAACCTCAAAATATAATTAACGACCCTGAAAGAAAAAAAAACTGCCAACCAAGAATCCTCTACCCAGCAAAGCTGTCAATCAAGTACGATGGTGTACTCAAAACATTCCAGGATAAACCGAAGCTAAGGGATTTTGCCAAAGCCAACCCTGTGATGAAAACATCCTAAAAGGAGTTCTGTGGACTAAGAACCAACAAGAACAGACAACAACCAGAGATTGACATACATGGCAGCACCACCCAGAACTCAATCAACAAACGGAAGAGTCAAGAACAGAACAAAACT
>NW_006408872.1:1291140-1292978 GCF_000296735.1 Chrysochloris asiatica | reverse complement strand
TAACTCTAAATACCAACAGAGAGGGAAGGAGTCTTCACATCAAATATCAATGCTATCCCCCTCTGTACAAAGGGCATATACAGATGGGCAACTTAGATATTGGCTACCTAAATTGAGGAGGCAATAAAGGCACGAAGTGACTGGCTTACACGATTTCAAGAGGGAATTTAAAGTGTGTGGGGTAAGAAAGAGTCCCCACTGAACAGTTTTTATCTTGTCTAGATGGTTCTGGTTAAAAGAGATAGGAATAAGATTCTTATGATTCAATAGTGAGTAACAGTTATTAAGACTAATTGCGACTGTCACAACTGTAAAGGTATAAGTTTTGTAACAAAAACAGAGGAGTAGTTAATCTTGCAGTCCAGAAACAGAGGACCCTAGGACCATCAAAGAAGAAGAATACAAGTGTAATGTGGAACCTTATCCAGAGAAGCAGTGACACCAGAGATGGAGGCAGAAATGGAACACGCAGAGAGGGCGCAGCTGAGGACTATACAATTCATGAGAAGAAAGAGACTAAGAGCTGGTGGCCAGGAGGCAGACTTAAAGAATGTGCCCTTTGGTGGTGTAAATTACTATATATTCCTGAGTATTTAAAAAAAAAAAAAAAGAGAGAGCTAAAGTGAATAGAGAGAAATACTGTTATCTGATGGTATATGGAGGGGATTATAATCATTGTAATGAAACAAGCTGTATAATTTGTTTACTGTAAAACTGATGATCTGCCCTGTAAACTTTCACTCAATCCACAATAAAAACTTCTTTTTATTTTAAAAAAGTATATTCTCAAGTGATTCAGAACAAAGATACATGGGGAGAGAATGCTGAGACAAATATGGCTAAGTAGTAATTTAGAGAGATTATGGGTGAAGATAAACATGAATTCTTTGCAATGATTTGATATCTTTTTTTGGAAGTGTAAACTTATTTCAAATTAAAAGTTGTTTTTTTTTTTTTAGGTGCCATCAAGTCACTACGGACTCACAGTGACCCTATGCACAGCAGAATGAAACACTGCCCGATCCTGGGCCAATCTTACTATTGTTTCCACACTTGAGCCCACTGATGCTGACACTTTGCCAATCTATATTATTGGGGGATCTTCCCTTTATCTCTGACCCTCCACCTTACTAAACATGATATCCTTTACTAGTGACTGGTCCCTCCTGACAATATGTCTGAAGTATGAAAGACGAAGTTTGGCCATCCTGGCCTCCAAGGAGCACTCTGGATGCCTTCCAACACAGATCTGTTGATTCTTCTGGAGGTCCAAGGCACTTTCAATATTCTCCTCCAACACCATAACTCAAAAGCATCAATTCTTCTATGGTCTTCCTATTCACTGTCCAGCTTTTGCACGCATATGAAGTTACTGAAAATACCATGGCTTGGGTCAGGCAACCTTAGTCCTCAAGCTGACATATTTGCTCTTCAACACTTTAAAACGGTCTGGCACAGCAGATTTGCCTAATGCAATACGTCCTTTGATTTACTGACTCTTGCTTCCATGAGTGCTGATAGTTGATCCAAGAAGAATGAAGTCCTTGACAACTTCAATCTTTTCTCCATTGATAAGGATGTTGTTTATTGGTCCACTGGTAAGGATTTTTGTTTTCTTTACATTGAGATGTAATCCATATGGAAGGCTGTGCTCTTTGATCTTCATCAGTAAATGTTTTAAGTCCTCTTCACTTTCAGCAAGCAAGGTTGTATCATCTGCATATCGCAGGTTGTTAATGAGTCTTCCTCCTATCCTGATGCCAGGATTTTCTTCATATAACCCAGCTTCTCGGATTATTTGCTCAGCATACAGGTTGAATAAGTATGGTGAAAGAATA
>NW_006408872.1:1263853-1274604 GCF_000296735.1 Chrysochloris asiatica | reverse complement strand
CACTAAAAGAAAAGAAATAATAAAGATCAGAGCAGAAATAAATGAGATAGAAAACAGAAAAACTATAGAAACAATCAACAAGACGAGAAGCTGGTTCTTTGAAAGAATTAATAAAATCGACAGACCACTGGCAAACCTAACAAAAGAAAAGAGAGAGAGGACACAAATAACACGCATTAGAAAAAAAACTACACATGGAAATTTAATTTAAAATTTTTTGTTAAAATAGCTATATAAAAATAACTACATTTAAATATACACTATTTCCTTATGTCCAAATATTTAATAAATTTGTTTTCCTTAATCCAAAAGTAAAGTATTTTTTTAAATTACCTTTACCTAATATGTTCTACCTAATATCTACACTCATGGAAGCAGCAGTCAAGAATTTAAACGACATATTGCATTAGGCAAATCTACTGCCTAAGATCTCTTTAAAGTGTTCAAGAGTAAAGATGTCAGTTTAAGAAGTAAGGTGCACCTGACCCAAGTCATGGTATTTCAATAGCATCATATGCATGTGAAAGTTGGACAATGAATAATGAAGACCAGAGAAGAATCGATGCATTTGAGTTGTACTGTTGGAGAAGAATATTACAAGTACCATGGCTGCCCAAAGAACAAACAAATCTGTGTTAGAAGTATAATCAGAATGCTGCTTAGAAGCCAGGATGGTGAGACTTTGTCTCTCTTACTTTGGACATGTTATCAGGAGGGACCAGTCCCTGGAGAAGGACATCATGGTTAGTGAAGTGGAAGGTCAATGAAAAAGAGGAAGACCCCAATGAGATGGAGTGGCTCAAGTGTAGCAACAATTGTGAGGATGGGGCAGGACCGGGCAGTGTTTCATTCTGTTGTGCATAGGATCACTATGAGTCAGAACCTAACAACAATATGTTCTCTCTCTCTTTTTTTTTTTACCTAACGTATTCTTCCTCTTTCATTAGCTCAAATTGAAGAATTTTCTATTATTATACCTAAAATAATGGTTTTTGTTATTAGGAGATTTAGAAATTGAAGTCAACTATATTCAGCAAACACTTTGCATATAAAGACTATAGTTTGCAATACAGTATTCAACAGAGCCTGTGTTAAGATCCTTAGAAACTTACTAGAATTAATCATTAGATGCATATACTAGATCAAGCAAATAAGATGGGAAAGATATGATAGAGTAGTTGTCCATCCAGTAATAACCTACATTGTAAATCTTTACAGTTCAAGTCCTTTCAAAGAACAAAACATGAATTTGCCCAACCATTAGGGTTAAGTGCTTTGTTAAAAGACACCGACAACCACAGCAGTCTAGGGCTGTCTGGTAAAACATTATGAACCAATGTACGGGACCAACTCTTCACATTTGTTGTTGTGAAGTGCTGTCGAGTCGAGTCCGACCCGTAGCGACTATATATATATATATGGTTTCTAAGGAGAGCTGGTGAGTTTGAACCACCAACCTTGCAGTTCAAACGACTTTGCAGTGTGACGCATTAGCCCACAGCACCACACTAGGACTCCACTCTTCACATAAGACATGCACTTATTTCTAGCCACCAGGAAGTGAGTTAGCAATCCCTCAGCATCTAGTTAGAAGATAATGTGCAGACATATCCAGATGATAAAGATTCTGGCATACTTTCACATGCTGCCTCACCTAGAAAAGCACTCCCAGAGTATTCTAAAACCACCATTGTTCTCATACTCGAGTTACCTGTGAATTTCTGTAAAGCTACATCTCCATAACAAAATAGAGAACGAAAAGTATCAGTATAAGAACTATTTTTCAAGCTGTCAGCTGTACTTATCAGGGAAAGGTGGGCAATGACCAAAATCCCATGTGGAAATATCCAAAACAGCCAGGAAAACAAAAAAGTTGGGTTGTTTGCAGAGAGACCCTTTCTCAAGGAGAATGCTGCCCAAGGCCACCCTCAAGTCCATGGCCCAGCTCTTTCCATACCCTTTCTGAGCTTTGGGGGCTCCACTGTATGCTAGATGCACAGGGTGGGCACAATAGGCAGCTCAGCTGCTCATCTCTAACTCTCACTATGACAGAAGGCACACACTCAGAAACAACATGCAGAAGGGTCCTGAATTGAATGAATACAAGAATGAAGAGTTGTTAGGGGGACACGGAGGATGATAAATGGGGTGTACTTGGAATGCTCTCAGCCACTAGACAACACTGGGTTTGTTTGCAATCCAATCCAACCTGGCCAAGACCTGGCTTGCATCAATTTCACACAGAGCTGTACAACCCAGAATGTCTGTCCACTGGGTCTCTAGCCCGAGTACAGTCTACCATGGTGCAGAGTGTGTTCGTGTTGCAGCTGTGGTAAAGCAACAAGTAAACACAAAGAAACGAACAATAAGCGAGCAAGCTAGACGTCAGCCCTGCTTCACTATTGAGCAGGTGTGTCATCTTAGGTAAGTTACACTACCCTGAAAAGGAGAAGAAGGACTAATTAACACAGACTTAGCATCCTATAGACACACTATCCCAGTTACTGCATAAAGCTAACTAACTGCACTACTGTTTTTGCTTAAAAATACTATTTCAAATGATGAACAATTTTGTAATTTATTTTCTTTATAGGATTAATGCAATTCAAAAGAAAAATAATGATTTGGAGATCTACACATCTTTATATGGTTTACCTTTGCTATCTGGGAAAAGAGCCTTAAGGAGAAATTTAAATTTTTGCATATCCTCATATCCATAGCAAAGCTGCCATCCACCAGCATGCACAGAGCTGGGCCTAGGTTGCTGCAGTCAGTGCAGAAACCTGACATTTCCACTGTCCAGCACTGAACTCTACACCTTTTAGTGGAGAGGAAGGAGGCGCAAGGAAGGAAGGGACAGACAGGACTAAGACCCAGATGCCTGACTGAGTGGGGCCAAGTTTGACTGCAGGCACTCATCATTTGTGTTTGAGAGTCCTTTTCAATTCACTGAAGGGCAGTGACAACCTCAATGGGCTCCAAAATCCAATGAAACCCTGCTCTGAGTCGGCCTCATGGCCCTGTTGAAAGAAAGTGCTGTGGCTTGTACCTGCTCAGGCAGGGAGGCAGGTTTACATATGCTCAGAAGTGTTTTAATCCGTTTAGAATTTTCTTTCCATCCTCATGCTCAGGTTGAGGGCTATTTTACCTGGTATCTGGCAGAGAAAAGGACTGACCTGCTGTAGTCTAGCTCTCTGCCTTGGTATTCTGCCAGGTGCAAAGACTAAGGCCACTCTGCCACAGCGTGTCAGAGAGGGTGGGTGCAAGACGGCCTGGGGACAGCCAACTGAGGCAACATGGCAGCCCACCAGGCCAGTTCCCTATCCACTGACTGTCCTGTGACTTGCTGCCTGTGCTGATTGCCCCATGAGGGTGGGAGGGGTGACGTCAGCAGTAAAAGCCTCCCATGCCTCAGTGGCTGCAGGACAGGCTCCCTATCACAGGTCTGGGGCATCACCACATCAGAGAAGCACAGAAAGCCACTTCTGTTACCAGTTGAAAAAGAGAGGGTAGAACTTGATGGGGGGAAATTTAGCCAAGTTGGTTAGATTGCTCAAAGATTTTATAAAGATTCTATCTGAATGATGAACTAACTAACTAGCACTCCCATATCTTTCACGTGCAATTACTAAAACCTCCAATATGTTAGACCTTCTGGCAGGTGAGTACCTTGTTTCTGAACACCGCCTACACCAGCTTTGCTAGCGGGGGTGGTCAACGGCCGCTCTGTACTGACCTATGTGGGCGTGGGCCGTAAGGCTGGTGAGTGCGGCAACGGCGCTGGGAACGGTGGCAGGTCTCCCTCCCGGGTGAGATGAGGTGGAGGATGCAGAGGATGAGGTGGACGAGCCCTGAATGACCCGGTCGAGCCAGGGCTCGACGCTGGGATGGCTCTGGAGCGGAGTGGAGGTGAGTCGCCCAGGTCGCCGCAAAGAGCCCTCATCTTCTGAGGCGGACGAGGTGTCTGTGATCAAAATAATGATGACAGGCATGTGATGCAAGAGTGAGTCACAGGGATGGAGCACCCACACACGTCTGCACCTTCCACACTTTACAAGGAACGTACTTCTGTGTAATGCACCGCCCAGCTTGATGCAGCCACTCAAGGCCGCTCCTCAACATAGAGCGCAACTACTGGACAGGCTCTAAGATCCAAAGAGCCTTATTTAAGGAACATGACCCCTCAAACTTCCCCAAGGTGACTTATTCACACAAGTATCTTCAAGTTGGTTCCGACTCATAACAACCCTGTACAGGGTTTCCGAGGAGCAGGTGATGAGTTGGAACAGCTGACCTTGAGGTTCAAACTGACCTTGCAGTCCACTGCTTTATCATACAGAACCACACCATGACTTAGTCGTAGCAGACACCACACACAGGGAGTGAAGACAAACCTTCATATCAGCACTGAGGTCAACATGCTCATGTCGAGGTCATGAATACTAAAGGAGCCCATGAAGAAAAAACACCCTGTGGACCTCCCATGTCACTATGGAATGTCCTATGGTTCTGTGGATTGCCCATATTATGATTCAATATCCAATAACATAAGGCCATCTGGTTCAAAGCCTCTGGCAGGGTAGCTCATAGCAGCGCACACCACCCACACCTGTAAGATCCCCGTAGGCAGGGTCCTGCCTGAGCAATGCCCAAGCCTCCATCATTCCTATTCCATGAGTGAGTCTCCCAGAAGCCTCTGTGTTGTTGTTGTTAAGTGCCGTCAAGTCCATTCTGACTCACAGTGACCCTATATAGGGTTTCCAAGAAGCAGCTGGTAAGTTAGAACCACCGACCTGTGGTCCAGTGCTGATTCTACAGCACCACACCAGGATTCCAGCAGCCTCTGTAGGGCACAGGAAACAGCAGTCTAGCCTGTCTCATAGGTGCTACCCTGTCCACCTGCCCTCTAAGGGGAAAGCACATAAATTAGCTTAAAAAGTAATTCTTTCTTCAAGACAACTATTTCAACATTTAAAATTAACTGTGAGTTAAGACTCCATCAAGTCAGCATGACTTGGCCTTTTATTATGGCTTGACAATTATTGAAACAATATTTTATGATTGAACCGTATCTATGGCTATATTTGGAAGTGTGATGGCTCTGTACGATAACCACTAGACTGTGAGCCACAAAGCCAGCAGTTCGAGCCCACCAGTTGCTTCTTGAGAGAAAGATGAGACGTTCTGCTTCTGAAAAGATGTACCATTTTGGAAACACTATACAGGGTTGCTATGAGTCACACAGAGTGGATAGCACTTAACAACAACAACATGGCTATATTTAGGAGAAACAATAATTTGACAGACTTTTCCAACATTTTTTTCCAACAATATAAATTGTGGGTTGTTTTTTGTTATTTTTCCCCCGCAGCAAGAAAGTATTACTAAAAATTCCACATTGTCTTGTGACTCCGGTGAGTCTCACTTTCACTGGTTACTAATTCCAAATACATCAAACCAAAAACGAGTATCTGTCTGGTTTTGTTTCTTAAATAAAATTACAAGCAATAGTAGCCCAGGGATAGAGTCATTAAAATAATCAAGTTCCTGGTAGAGTTTTAACAGAAAGCTTAAAATACATTATTGTTATAGAGAAATTCCATACAAGTTTTCATTTGTAAAAAGCAGCATCAAAATAACAAAAACAAAATAAGACAAAAAACTTCCAAGCATTCTTATGCTCTCCCACATATCCTGGTAATAGCATAGCAAATGATAATTATTGAGATGAGACTAATTTTAAAATTCTTACAGAGAACTTCAGCATTCTAGTCATGTTTATTTTCAGTTCTTCTCTTTACTAAAAGACTTAAATAAAAAAAAAAATAGTAAAACAAAACAAAACAAAAAATTTTAACATTTATACCAAAAATCCAAGCACACTCTATATATGACAGATTTTTCAGGTCAGAAATCATTAAGCACAGAATATAATAATGTCAGCAAACAGAAAACAGAGGAGCATCATACGCTGCCTGTACGCACCTGGAGGCGTGTAAGTGTCAACAGACGAGTGCACTAGTGCGGAGCGCCGCTTTGAGGGCATGGGCATCTTCCTTTCCTTGTACTTGGCCAGCGCTGCCTGTACAGCTTCTGTGTGGACATCTACACATAAACAAATGATAGAGAAAAGACGTTTTAAAAGGCTGGTTACAAAGCAAAAACGTGGAATTTCATTTTGCGCTCAAAGGTTCATTTGAAAATATGAAAGGAGCACACAGTCTGCCCACATGTTGGCCTACTACCAGTGTTTCCTTCCCTCTCAGGAGGTTGAAGAGATTCACACAGGCTTTGAGAATAGACATCTACCCCCATCCCAGTCCAATTAAAACCAACAGTGCCACTACTCTGATCCCAGAGAAGACATCACTAATCTGTCAGGGTGAGAAAAAAGTAAGTACAATTAGAAAGGCTCAGGGAATTCATCCCCATGTCCCCTTTCTGAGAAAATACTCAGGAAAGGACTCTACCAAGAAACATAAGATCCTGTACAGAGGACCCAAGCAGCTGAAAGATGAACAAAGAAGGGACTTGTGGGCTCAAGGAACCTCGCAACACACAGAGTTTAGATCTGAGTGGACAGCAAGAAAGAGCTATGCACTGCCACAAGAGGGCTCTAAAAACTATTTCTTCACAAGGAAACCATAAATACATCTGAAGCTAAAATCACTCCTGTATCAACCTATCTACTGGGGGAGGTAGAAGGAGGAGCAGAAATGTCCTCCAGACTTTCCTTGAGGAGACAGAATATTTAATAAACATATTAAATCTAAAAAAAGGAGACATTACCACAATGTATGAGGTTTAAAAGACAAAGAAACAACTGTAAATGATTGACAAAGCTGACAAATTCCAAAGCACACAAAGACACACACACACAACCCAATGCCAACAAGTACAGGGTTTCCAAGGCAGTACATCTTAAAGAAGCAGAATTCTGAGAGTGGCTCGCTAGTAGGTTTGAACCACTGACCTTTCAATTAGCCATCAAGCACGTAACACCACCGATGTTCCTTAAGAAAAACACAATATGCCAAGAAATGATTCAAGAAGAAACCTTAAATAAGGATTAAAGAAATGTATCTACAGATAAGAATACTCTCATTTTTAAAAAAGGTCAGGTTTCCTGGCTCTCTCCCAACAATTAACCCTGAAAAAACCACAGATACAAGAGTGAAGCATAAACTGAGCAGTGAGGGAAACCCATCAGGACATTGGTGAGTCTGAGTACACCCTGCCCAGAGGAAGCAGAGAAGCCAGAAGAAGTCTGAGGAGACTTCCTAAGCTGGCTGGCACATCCCCTCAGTACAGCCTTGAGATATTTCTGACCTGTCTCCTCACTATAGAATTCCACAGCAGTAACCTAAGTCACGATTATAATTCAAAGTGTACCTGGGGAGAGTCAGAAACAGCTGTGGACCAGCCCCATCCCTGATGATCTCCTGGAGTACCACATACAGAGCTTCACACCAACCCTAGGTCTCCCTCTCTAGGGGACAGGACTCAAGAATAACGAATGGTGCTCTGTGTTCCTAGTGTTCCTCTTCTCCCCAAGATGGTCCAGAGGGAGACCTGACATTTGGGTCTTCACACATATGCAGAACCAAAGGGAACATGGACTCCCTGGTCACACAACACACCCCTGCACTAGACAATCACTCTTAAAACATCCCCATACACACTGGGTAACAACGTGGAGCAGAACTTTTGGAAAAGATAAAGCTAAAATTTAAGAAGGTATATCAAAAATGAAGGATGAATAAGAAAACGTGAAAAGAACTGAATGGAAGCATCAGGTGTGAAAAACATCACAGATGAAAAGAAAACATGATGGGTGGGGGTAAATACAAAGAAGATTATAGCTAAGGAACAGATCAGTAATTTGAAAGATCCCACGAAGACCCTGCCCAGAAGGCTAAAGACAGAAGTGCTTCTGGATGACTGGAGGGTAAGTAGAGGAGTGCTATTGACTGAAAAACTTCTACGAAGATGGCAGGCAATGACATAGTTTTCTGAGTTCTGAGTCTGTCCTTAAAAATACAAATAACAACCAGAGCAAAATTATGCATGTGCGCCACAAAATCAGGTGACAACAAAAGGAGAAATACTGCATAGGGCCACTATTGTAAAAGACTAAGAAAAAGAACCCATACTAAAAGAGGGGGCGGGGGAAGTGATTCTTTGCTGGTTACTGGGATGTGAGGGGCACAGAGAGGGGAGGAAGGGGAAGGTGGATGACAGGGTAGGGAATAAACACAAGACAGCTTGGGTGCTGGGTGGGGAGGGAGGACAAAGCACAAGAAGGGGGAGAGGAATGGAAGAACAAGGCAGATAATGGGAGAACAGTTAGGTAGGTTTGCATGGACTAAGTGGGACAGAGGTAAATAATGATGTATGCACAAGCTTGGAACAACAGGGCTCTGGGATACAGGGACTGAGGTATGGTCTGAATGGGTAAAAGAAGGGAAATAATGTTAAGATGCTTGGCTATCTTTTGAATCTTGGTTTCCCTGGCATACCATTGTGAAATAGACACTCGAGGAGAAGAGAAAGGAATAGCCAGAAACATCACCACAGAAATCTTGTAAGTCCGTCTTCTGCCTATAACTGATTGGAATATCTAAAATGGGACTACAACATACCCAATGAAGGAGGCTTCCTGCGGAGCCTCTGCATTGCATAAAACCGTAGGTAGAATCTTGAACCCCCCATCCAGAATGTTCTGAGGTGAGTAATCTCTGCTTGAAAGAACAAGCAGACAAGCCTGGATGGCTAGAAGAACAGAAGATACTTCTTGAAAGAAAGACCAACAGGAAAAATAAAAAACAGTAACAGCAGTCCGACTGATTACTATAAGAACAAGCAAGTTGCTCGCCCAGGAGTCATCAAGGCAACTGGTCGGGTCCCATCAGGGCAAACCCCCTTCCAAGACTAATACTTAAGGGAATACATGAGCAGGCATGTGGTCTGACTGGTAACCACATTGGTCACCAATAAGGGGAAGTGAGGGAAAAACAGCAATGAAGCTGTGAGCTAAGTCCTATCACATTCACTAGACTCCTACGAACCCGGCAAGACCTGGGGACTCCTGGGCCTAGAGACAGTGACATGGCCACAGAGGACTGGAGTGGAGAATGAAGCATCTAGCTGTTATGAAGTGAGGGCATATGAACAAGAACACCCACACTTGCAAATTAATACCCACTCGACTGGCTTCAATGGCTGAATGATCAGAACTCGATGA
Source organism: Chrysochloris asiatica (assembly GCF_000296735.1). Taxonomy (NCBI): domain Eukaryota; kingdom Metazoa; phylum Chordata; class Mammalia; order Afrosoricida; family Chrysochloridae; genus Chrysochloris; species Chrysochloris asiatica. Next base: position 1,265,360 of record NW_006408872.1, on the reverse strand, counting down.
GAAGAAGAAAAAAGGGAAAAAGAGAAATCTGATACAATTTGATGAACTTGACCTATACCTATGGATACAGTAGCTCAAAAGAGGGCACAAATCTTTATAGCGAGGATCATTCCCACCCCATTGGTTACAAGGTAGACAGGGATGGGCAACTTGGACATTGGCTACCCAAAATGGGAGGGCTACAAAGGCAAGAAGTGACTGGCTTACAAGCTTTTAAGAGGGAGCCTAGATCCAGAGGGCATGGGGGAAGATAGAATCTCCACTGAGTAGTATCCAATCTGTCTGTCCGGGGCTGATAAAAGGAGATGGGGATAAGACTCTTGTGGTACAATACTGAATAACTGCTATCAGGACTGACTGTGAGGGTTGGAAATGTAAAGCTAGACATTTTGTAGCAAAGGAGGGGAGTGGTTGACTTTGCAGTCCAAGAGCAGAGGGCCCTGGAACCATCAAGGGAGTAGAGCGGAGTGCGGGACTCTACCCAGAGAAACAGTGATGCCAGAGATGGAGGCAGAGACGATGACGTGGAGAGATGGAGCAGCTGGGGACTGTAGACCCAGAGAGGGAGAGGGGCTGTGTGCAGGCTTGCGGGGTATACCTTTTGGTTGTGTGAATATGCATGGAAGGGACTGTAATCATGGCAATGAAATAATACACGATAGGATGAATGTAAAGCTAATGTTCTCCCATGTAAACTATCACATAATTCACAGTAAAAACTTTTAAGAAATATACACTTGAAAGCACAGAAAGTTAAAATGAAAAAAAAAAAAAAAATCAGGTGACAAGGCATTTTTAGGAAACTTGTAAAGTGAGTGAATGTACAAACTACCAAGTATAAAACCTCCCACATGTGTAACAGAAAGTAACAACTCAATGGATGGGCAAAATAACAGAAGCTCCTGAAAATAAATAGTATTTATTAAACAGAGTGGTGGTTATTGTGAGAACAGTAGGTGGAGAGGGCACCTGCACACTAACTCTTGAATAAAGGTGAGGTTCATAAGAGCTTTCAAAATGGCCCACACTGAGGAGACACTGCTGGGAACAAAACTCAAATTGAGCAGGGCAGGAATAATAGCATCCACATACAGTAATGAAAGACAAGTAAAATAAAAAGGAGGGAGAGGAACCGAGGAGGGAGTCCTCACAAGGTACAATTTCATATCTTTTCACTTTGTAAAAACAAGTAAGGAAGCCAGAAAGCTACAAAGCAAGAAATAGTCTCCTGGACCCATCCTCCATTCTATAATTGCAAGAAAACATTCCGCTGGGGAAAAAAAAAAATCAAGAAAAATGAGTTGTACTTGAATCCTGCACCATTTGATTATGGAAAAAAAAAAAACATATAAGGAACAGAATAGCATTGCTACAGATAATGAAGTCACATCAAAAAGACATGCATCAAAAAAGTAGAGGATAATAAATGCTGGCGAGGATGTGGAGAGACTGGGATGCTCCTGCATTGCTGGTGGGATTGCAAAATGGTCCAACCTCTCTGGAAAGC
>NW_006408872.1:1260764-1262133 GCF_000296735.1 Chrysochloris asiatica | reverse complement strand
CTCAGACATAAAAAAGCCAAAAAATTTTCAGAAATGAATATGCCAAACCAACAGGAACTTAAGAGGAGATTGACATAACAGATATGCCTTAAGAGGTTTAAAAAAAAAAAAGGAAGGAATTTTTAAAAATTAAAATGAAAAGATAAAGTGAAAAACATAAAAGACATAATCAGAAAAAGAACTAACATACATAAAAGAGGAGAGGCCCTGAAGAAGAAAATCAAAGTATATGTGGGATTATGTAGTAAGAACTATAATTGAAAAAGAAAATGAAATTGACAGAGATTGTTGTTGTTAAGTGTCGTCGAGTTGAGTCCGACCCATAGATAGGTTCCTACATATTTCCAGGGCATACTCCATACCTGGGAAAATTAACAAATAACAAACATGGAAACATATCTAGCAAATTTACCTGATTTTAAAGAAAAAAAAACTCTGGGGAATCTAAGCAAAACAATCAATTCACATAAAAAGACATAATCAGATTTTCATCAGAGTTCAGCAACAATGCTTAATGCCAGTGGTAAATGGAGAAAGAAACATAAACCAATGATACCCAGCTAAACTGACTTTCAAGTATGAAAGTCATAGACTGCTTACATTAATCACAGACTATTCTTTGCACAAGCACTCCTAATAAATGTATCAGAAACAAACCTGGATTAAAAATAACAACATGAAAGTTTAAGGATTTTATATTAAAAAATATGTCCAACTCTGTCTGCTGGAGACCAAAATGGCTGGGAAAACATTAATATCAGAACTAGACACAAGAGTTAAACACGTATTTAATTTACAGAATTAAGAATAAATGATAGCTTTAAAGAAAAGAATATAAAACACCATGACTGCATACTCTGAAGACAAACATACAGAAAAACTATCAAAAATAAGAGTAGAAGAGGTCACATAAGAGGGGACTTCAAAAAGTTCATGGAAAAATTCCAGTATTTCTTTATCCCATTTTCCACTAACTTTTTGAAGCCCCAGTATGAAACAGGTATTGTGCTGTAGGATTAGCACTGGACAATGAACCACAAGTAGGAAGTTCTAACCAGATGTTCTTCAGAAACCCTATACAGAGTCACGATGAGTTGAAACCAACTCAATGGCACATAACAAAAACAACACAGTATGAAACAACATGTGATATGCAGATGATACAAGACTGCTTGACAAAACTGAAGAGGACTTGAAATACTGATAAAGGTCAAAGATTACAGCCTTCAACATAGATTGCTCCTGAACATAAAGAAAAAAATCCTCACAACTGGACCAAAAAATAACATCTGTATAAATGGAGAAAAGACTGAAGTTGTCAAAGACTTCATTTTGCTCAGATTAACCATCAACATTAATGGAAACAGCA
>NW_006408872.1:1240250-1257679 GCF_000296735.1 Chrysochloris asiatica | reverse complement strand
GCCTGAGTGGGTTTTTTTGTTTGTGTGGTTTTTTTTTAAAAAAAAGCTAAAGTGGATAAAGAGAAATACTTTTAACTGATGGTATATGGAGGGATTATAATCAATGTAATGAAAGAAGTTATATGAATTGTTGAATGTGGAACTGATGATGTGCCCTGTAAACTTTCACTCAATCCACAACTTAAACTAAAAAAAAAGGATAAAATAGCAATAAATAAATAAACATAAAAAAAAAAAGTTGGACAAAGAATAAGGAAGACCACAGAAGAATTGATGCATTTGAGCTATGGTGTTGGAGACTATTATAAGTACCATGGACTGCCAAAAGAACAAACCAATCTGTGTTGGAAAAAGTGTAGCCAGAACGTTCTCAGAAAGCCAGAATGGCCACACTTCGTCTCTCATACTTTGGACATATTATCAGGAGGGATCAGTCCTTGGAGCTGGATATCACGTTTGGTAAACTTGAGGGTCAGAGAAGAAGAGGAAGATCCCCTAGTGAGATGGATTGGCACAATGGCAGCAGCAATGGGCACAAATATAGCAATGATTGTGAGGTTGGAATAAGACTGGGCAATGCTTTGTTCTGTTGTGCATAAGGTAGCTAAGAGTCAGTACCAACTCGATGGAACCTAACAACAATAATGGGAAAATACTGAATGATGCAGAAAGCATCAATAGAAGATGGAAGGTGGAGACAGTGATGATGATGTGGACAGATGGAGCAGCTAGAGACACTGGTCTCAGGGAGGGAGAAGGGCTGTGTGCTGGTGGTTGGGGTGGGGTGGGCCTGTGGGTTGTACCCTTTGGTTATTTGAAGATACATGGAGGGGACTGTAATCATAGAAATGAAATGAAATACGATAGGATGAGTGTAAAGCTGATATTCTCCCATGTAAACCTCACAATAAAAATTTTGAAAAAAAAAAAAGAAGAAGATGGAAGGAACACACTGAGTCACTTTACCAAAAAGAAATGGTTGATGTGCAACCATTTCAAGAGGTAGCATATGATCAAGAGCCAATGATATTGAAGGACGAAATTCAAGGTGCACTGAAGGTATTGGCAATGCTCCGGGAATTGATGGAATACAAATTGAAATCTTTCAACTAACTGATGCAGTACTGGAGGAACTCACTCATCGATGCCAAGAAATTTAGAAGACAGCCACCTGGTTAACAGACTGGAAGAGATCCATATTTGCGCCTATTTCAAAGAGAGGTGACCAAACAGAATCATTGGACAATATCATTAATATCACATCCAAGTAAATTTTTGCTAAAGATAATTTAAAAATGACTGTAACTGCACACTGACAGAGAACTTCCAGAGGTTCAAGTTGGATTCAGAAGATGACGTGGAATGAGGGATATCACTGCTGGCATCAGATGGATCTTGGCTGCAAGCAGAGAATACCAAAATGTTTACTTGTGCTTTTATTGACTATGCAAAGGCTTTTGATTTTGTGGATCATGATAAGCTATGGACATTACAAAGAATGAGTATTCTGGAACACTTAATTGTGCTCATGAGGAACCTGTACTTAGACCAAGAGGCAGTTGTTCAAATAGAACAAGAGAACACTGAATAGTTTAAAATTAGGAAAGTTTAAACTTTGGAACCGTGTAAATATTTTCATATATATAAATCAAAACCACATTAAAAATCACCAAAATTAATAATGAAGTGAAATAAATGAACCCAAATCTGTATCTAGTCAATGACATAAACTATTTCAACTGACTTTAAAATACTTTTCATTGCTGTATTAGACTGCTTGACTTGCATTACTAAGCATAGTATGCATTAGACAACTAAGGGCAAAAATAACTGCATAAAATATTTTTAACCTTTCTATAATCATATTGTCGGTAGTACTCAAGGCATAGTTAACACTAAGATGTTTTATAGGTTGTGTGGGGCACAGCAAATGAAGAGTACTATAGAAGTCTGATTCTGTCATCCCTTGTAACCTGGCAACCCTGAGAACCTGGATGCTCATGAGATAGAGGAGATACAAATAGATGTGAAAGAGGTGAGATAAAAATGGGAAACATTAGTATAAATGCAGGTGGTACTTTATCTTTAAAAAGTATGTCTTGCCTCTGTCTGATGAAGCTGTCTAGAAACAACAGTTATCCCAATAGCAATGAACACCTCTAATGGCCAGATGGTAGTCTCATATATTATTCTCACTAAAAAGATCCAGAAAAATGGCAGATGCTAGGACAGAGTTACAAAAGGGACACAGGAACATCTTAATAAAACAGCAAACAAGGAAACTATCAAACAACGCAAGTGGCTCAGAAGTCAATGTAAGAAGGTTTCGAACTGTCATGGTTAAGTGCAAAAACAGATTGAAACAGAAGGAAACAAAAAGACACAAAACTGACTGGAATTGGAGGATGCTAATGATGCACCCCAATACTTCGATAACTAGTGAATAGAAAGAACTGAATAAAAAATCTATCTTGACTTTCCTGTATTAAACAGTAAATGAGGAGAAGCAGTATTCAGTTTCGGAATGAAAGAATGATAGAATCACTTGCACATTTCACAACCCTAAATGAATGAATGGATTTAGGCACTGAGGATCACTGATGGTTATTATCACAAGAAAGAGAGATAGTCATACGTAATGTGCCTTTTGATGGAAGAACATATCACATCTGTGAAGTTGTTGTTAGGTGCTGTCAAGTTGGTTCTGACTCACAGTGACCCCATGAATAACAGAATAAAATATTAGCTGATCCTGTGCCATCCTCACAATCAATGCTATGCTGGAGCCCATTGTTAAAGCCTCTGTGTCAATCATTTCATTGAGAGTGTTCCTCTTTTTCACTGATCCTCTACATTAACAAACGCAATGTCCCATCCTGATAACCTGCCCAAAGTACCTGAGATGAAGTCTCTTACCATCCTCACTTCTAAGGAGTATTCTGACTACACTTCTTACAAGCCTGATTTGTTCATTCTCTGGCATTCCACAGTGTATTCCATATTTTCACCAATGTCATAATTCAAAAACATAAATTCCTCAGTCTTCCTTATTCAATGCCCAGATTTCTCATGCATATAAGGCGAATGAAAAATACCAAGGTTTGGGTCAGGCACACCTTAGTCTTGCTTTTTTAATACTTTAAAGAGATCATTTGCAGCAGATTTTCCCAATGTAATGCTGTGATTGTTGTTGTTGTTAAGTGCCATCTAGTTGATCCCGACCCATAGCGACCCTGTATAGGGTTTCCAAGGAGCTGGTGAGCTTGAACCACCGGCCTTGCAGTTCAAACATCTCTGCAGTCTGACTCATTAGCCCACAGCGCCACACCAGGACTCCCTGTGATAGTTAAGGTTTTTTTGTCAGGTTGGTTGGGCTAAGATTCTCAGTGGTTTAGAAGTTAAGATGTAGTAATCCCCCATGAAAGGAGCTCTGGTAGCATAACGGTTACGTATCAGGCTGCTGACTTCAAGGTAAGCAGTTTGAAACTACCAGCAGTCCTGCGAGAGAAAGATGAGGCTTTCTGCTCCCATAAAGATTTACAGCCTTGGAAACCCTACACAGGGTCACTATGAGTCGGAACCGACTCCACGGCACACAACCACCACCACCACCACCACCACCACCAATCCCCCTTGATGAGATCTAATATAATGTAATCACCTCCACAATGACAGCTGCTATGAGCAGCCAATCAACTGAAAGGAAGTTTCCTTGGGGGTGTGGCCTGCAACACCTTTTATCTTACAAGAGATATAAGGTGAGATAAGTTATTGAGGAGGGACCTACTTCATCAAGAAGAGCTAGAAGTGGAGCACGTCCTTTGGACCTGGAGTCCCTGCACTGTGAAGCTCCTAAGTCCAGGAAAAGATTGATGCCAAGAAACATGGGGATTCTACAGGGAGTGCTGGGCCTACAGGTAATGAAAGGAAATAAGGAACTTTCTGCAGAGCTGGTGCTTTGAAATTGAACTTCAAGCCTTATAAACCATGAAAGAATAAATTTCTGTTTGTTAAAGCCATCCACCTGTGATTGGCTTTCTGCTATAGCAGCACTAGATGACTAGGACAAGTACACTGCTTGATTTCCTGACTACTGCTTCCATGTTTGTTGACTGTGGATGCAAGTAAAATTAAATCCTTAAAACTTCAATCTTTTCTGTTTATTATGAATGTTGCTTATTGGTCCAGTTATAAGGATTTTTGTTGTCTTTATGTTGAAGTATAATACACACTGAAGGCTGTAGTCTTTAATCTTCATCAGTTAAGTGCTTCAAATCCTCTTTGCTTTAAGCAAGCAAGGTTGTGTCATCTGCATATCAGATTGTTAATGAATCTTTCTCCAATCCTGATGCCACATTCTTTTGCATAAAGTTCAGTTCATACTTTACTTGCTCAGTATACATTTGAGTATGGTAAAAGATACAATCCTAACACATACTTTTTCTGATTTTAAACTATGTAGTGCCTCTTGTTCTGATTGAAGGATTGCCTCTTAGTCTATGTACAGGTTCCACATAAGCACAATTAAGTGTTCTGAAATTTCCATTCTTTGTAATATTGTTCATAATTTGTTATGATCCACATAGTCAAATGCCTCTGCACAGTCAATAAAACACAAGTAAACATGTTTCTGGTATTCTCTTTCAGCCAAGATCCATCTGACATGAGCAATGATATCCCTTATTCCATGTCCTCTTTTGAAATCTGGCTTGAATTTCTGGCAGTTCCCTGTTGATACACTACTGCAACTGTTTTTTTAATTATCATCAGCAAAATTTTATTTGTGTATGATAGGAATGGTATTGTTTGACAATTTCTGAATTCTGTTGTATCACCTTTCTTTGGGATGAGCACAAAATATGGATCTCTTCCACTTGGGTGGCTGCATAGTCTCTCAAATTTCTTGGTCTGGACCAAGTGAGCACTTCTAGCATTGTATCTATCTGTTGAAGCATCTGTCCATTCCTGGAGCTTTGTTTTTCACCAGTGCCTTCAGTGTAGCTTGGACTTCTTTGTTTCTTGATCACGCTACTTCCTGAATCCTTTTTGGTACAGTGATTGTGTATTTTCTGCATCGCCTTTTGATGCTTCTTGCATCATTCAATACTTTGCCCATTGTTGTTGCAGTTAAGTGCTGTCAAGTCATTTCTGACTCATAGTGACCCTGTACAAGTTTCCAAGGAGTGTCTGGTGGGTTTAAACCACAAACCTTGTAGTTAGCAGTCTAGAGCTTATCCTACCTACATTACTAGATATATACACCCTTCAATATGGAAACTCAAGGCTTGAAATTTTTCTTCATTTCTTTCAGACTGAGAATTCCAAGGGCATTCTTTCCTTTTGGTTTTCTACCTCTAAGTCTCTCTGCATGTTTCATTATAATACTTTATTTTGACTTGCTGAGCTTCCCTTTGAAATCTTCTGTTCAGCAATTTTGCTCCATCATTTCTTCTGTTCACCTTAGTAGTAATAGTCTTGTTAAAAAAATAAAAATTCCTGAATCCCATCAAGTCTCCATATCCAAGTCCATTTGACAGGACTCAGAACTAAGGCACAGGTCACCCCACAGAACAGAAGTGAAACCAGATCTACACAGGTGTTACCTTTCACAAACACCCTGGAAAGAGGTACGGGGAGAGGGAAGGAATCTATAGATTAAGAAAGACTGAAAAACATATCAACCAATTGGAAAGTGTAGATCTTATTTGGATTCTGGTTTAAAAAAAAAAAAAATTTTTTTTTAAAGCCATAAAACACTGCCTGGATATTTATTATTACAGAATTATTGCTAATTATTGTTTGCTAATAACATTATCTTTAAGATAGATATTCTTTTCATATCAGAAACCAAGAACATTATGACATTTATATGAAATAACATAACATTTGAGATTGGTTTCAAAATCAGACAGGAAGGAAGGAAGTGGGTGTGGGGTGTAGATGAAATCCAAGACATGGATGAGAACTGCAAAAGCTACGCAATGGACCCAGGAGGCTTTATACTACCTTGCCTTCTTTTATATATGTTTACATTTTTCTCCAACTAAATTTTTTTAAAACATTTAAAAATTCTTACACTGAAATAGTTCATAAGGCACTAATTGGGAAATATTCATACCTAAATACATACAAGAAAGACAACAATTTTGAAAGCTTCCAGACAGAAAGCACAAATCACCTCAAAGGCTCAAGTAACAGACTGACATTACACAACAGTAATACCAAGTGCAAGAAGACACCATAGTACGGATTGAAAAAAAATGCTGAATTTAGAATTTTACATCCAACCAAGTTATCAAACATGAGGGTATAATATAATAAAAATATTTTCAGACATACTAAGTCTCAAAAACACTGTCACACAAAGACTCAATTGAAAACATGAATGGATGAATGGAAGGAGAGAAAGAAAAGAAAAATCAACAGTATCAAAGAAAAGAACAATCAAGAATTTAAATCTAGACAATTACATATAGAAAACACAGGAGAAAATCTTTGTGACCAGCTAAAATGAATAGCCAGAAATACTGTTAAATGATGGTACATGGAGGGTATTATAATCATTATAATGAAACAAAGCATATAATTTGCTGAATGTAAAACTAATGATTTGCCCTATAAACCTTCACTCAATTCACAATAAAAACTTAAAAAAAGAAAGAAAATCTTTGCGACCAAAAAATAAAAGAAAATCTTTGTGACCTTGGGTTAAGCAAAGATTTCTTAAGATATGAGAGCAAAAGCACTATTTTCAAAAACGGATAAACTGAACATCATTCAAAATTAAAAACTTGTGCTCTTCAAAAGACATCTTAAGAGACTCAAGAGAAAAAAAAATTAGATTGGAAAGTAAATCTCATAGGGGCAGAAACAAATTTATTAGCATTATTTATATGGAAGTGGATAGGGTAGATAGAAGAAGGGGAAGAAGAGAGAGGAAAATAAGCAAGCATACGTAAACACACAAAGTATATGTTTGCATTCAGAGCAGAAGAAATGAGTGTTCAGTGATATGCTGATGGTGGCTGTCTCAGGATTTGGAAATTTCAGGTAACTTTTAGTTTTGTCCTTATACTTAGTGTAATGTTTTATTTTATTTTTAAAACCAAGCATGTATCATTTATATAATTAGAAAAGAAGCTATTTTCAGTTGGATAAAACTTTTAATTATATACTAAATTTAATTATATAATTAAAATATGTTAAATTGTTAAGAAATTATAGTCAACCATTTCTCAAATCATTTTTTCACCTTCCTATGTTAAGATAACATTTAAAATCTTAATGTTCTGCCTAAATATAAATATGCTTTGAACAAAATGACCATCTTTAAATTCCTATTGTAAGATTTTCATTATCAAAGAAGCTTAAATATGAAGGGGCTTGAAAAAATTTACAGAAAATGGAATTAAAAGATTATGGAATTTTTCCACGAACTTTTTGAAGCCCCCTAATATAAAGAATCTCTAGTAGCGTAGTGGTTACGAATCGGGCTGCGAACCTTAAGGTCAGCGGTTCGAAACTACCAGCCGCTCCGCGGGAGAAAGATGAGGCTTTCTACTCCCGTAAGGATTTACACCCTCGGAAACCCTGTACAGGGTCGCTATGGGTCGGTACCGACTCAACGGCACTTAACAACAACAACAACAATATAAAGAATATAGAGAACATAAAGAATATAGAGTCCTGGTGTGGCGCTGTGGGTTAATGCGCCAGACTGCAAAGCCATTTAAACTGCAAGGTCGGCGGTTCAAGCTCACCAGCTGCCCTCGGAAACCCTATACAGGGTCGCTATGGGTTGGAACTGACTCAACGGCACTTCACAACAACAACAACAATATAAAGAGTAGGTTACAAGTTGGGCGGCCAACTACAAGGTTAGCAATTGGAATCTACCAGTTATCCAAAGAAGAAAGAGGAGGCTTGCTATTCCTGTACAGATTTTACAGCCTTGGAAACCCTGTACAGGGTCGATATGAGTCGGAACCCCTTGACAACACACAACTGCCACCACCACCACCATATTGTTGTTGTTAAGTGTCGACGAGTCAGTTCCGACTCATAGAGATGCTGAATTGGGTTTCCAAGGAGCAGCTGGTGAGTTTGAAACACTGACCTTGCAGTTCAAACCGACCTTGCAGTCCAGTACTTATCCTGCAGCACCACAAGAAAATACATATTATGAAACACTGTTACAGAATGCTTAAAAGTTACTTATACATGAAAATATGAAAAAGTTTTCAATGGGAATCCTGATGATTCAAGTGAAATATCAGAGCCAAATATCAATATTCAGGAAAGCACTGCCAATTAGACCAAGTGGGTGAAATCTAACTAGAAAAATCTCAAAATTAGAAGAACTAAAAATACGAAATCATCCATAACCAGCTGTCACTGATCACATCCAACTCATGGCAATCCATATGTACCAGAGTAGAACTGTGTTCCACAGGGTTTTCAATGGCTGATTTTGTCAGAAGCAGATTGCCAGACCTTTCTTCTGAGGTACATGTGGGTGAATGTGAACCTCCAACCTTTCAGTTAGCACCTCAGGGCATTAACCATTTGCATACACAAGTACTCCATGTATACCCACCAAACTGACTACCAGTGAGTCAACTCTTGACTCATAGCGATCCTATAGGACAGAGTAGAACTGCTCCACACAGTTTCCAAGGCTGTGATGTGGTGCTGTAGGTTAAGCACTACACCAGATATTCCTCAGAAACCCTACTATACAGGGTAGCTGTAAGTCAGAATTACTCACTGGCATTTAACAATAAACAGTCTTTAAAATGGAGTCCTGGTGTGGCGCTGTAGTATTATAAGCACTAGGCTGAAAGGTCAGTTTGAACCACGAGGTGGTGGTTCAAACCCATCAGCTGCTCCTTGGAAACCCTATAAAGGGTCGCTATAAGTTGGAACCAACTCAACAGCACACAGCAACAACAACAATCTTTAAAAAAGGAGTCCTGGTGTGGCGCTGTGGGATAAGCACTGGACCGCAAAGTCGGTTTGGACAACAACAATCTTTAAAAAACAAATGATCATGTCTTTCTCCTGTGGAGAGGCTGCTTTGAACTGCTGACCTCAGTGCTGCTAAACCATGCACTTTTACCAATGCGACACCAGAACTCCTTAAATAATCTATATTATTGTTGTTAAGTGCCATGGAGTCAATTCCAGCTCACAGAGGCCCTGTACAGGGTTTCCAAGAACAGTTGATTGGTTTGAACTGTCAACCTTGTGGTTCACAGTCCAGTGCTGATCCTACAGTGCTACACCAGGGATCTAAATAATCTATACATGGTATAGCACTGTAGGATCAGCACTGGACTGTGAACCACAAGGTCGGCAGTTCAAACACACCAAGCTGCTCCTTGGAAACCCTACAAAGGGGTTGCTGGAAGTTAGATTGTACTCAATGGCACATAACAACAACAACAAGCAGTAAAATCACTCAACAATGTACAAATATTACTAATACTTCAAATACAAAATTACTAGTGTTCAAAAAACATTTCATTCTAATGTTCTAATGCAGGTGGGAGGAAGATTCTCCCAGAGACTTTTGTAAGCATCCCCTAAGAAAACGGCTACAAGTTACAGGTTACATTAAAAACAAAACTATGGTTATGTGTAGGGTACATTCTTTCTTGAAGATATGCTTATGTGGTAATTCATCATTCAAGGAAAAATAATTTCTTCCATATGTGTGCTAGCCAAGAACAGATGAAAAAAAGCATGGAAGTCACGTCTGCAAGAGGCCTTCCCTGATAGACTGGTTCTCCACATACCTGAGCGGAAGCGCTCGTCTCTGGAGTTGGTGGGGCGTGACTTGGACTGTTTGGGAGCGGCAGCCGCTGTCTGCGAGGGCCCTGTGGTTCTGCTCTCTGCTTGCAGGGACAGGTCTACTCCTGAAACACAATGACATGGGAATATCTGTTTAAACAACCTGCTTTTGCAATCACAGAAAAAAGTCCCATAAAAGAGCACACACTTCTACACTGTCACACAACATACACTGCATCAAAGAAGAGATTTGAGCCCACTGAGACCATGATTGATGCAGTGGGAAGCACAGAAAGAAAAATTGTCTATCTGGCAAACTGGAAGTACTGTGAACCAAGGACATGTACTTTTTCAATCATTTTCAGAAGGTGTGGGAGGAAGTGGGTGTGCATTACCTTCAGTCTCCTTTGTTCCTCATTATAGTAGCCCTCGGGAGCAAGGGATGGAGGTGAGGGGTGGCCAGGCCCTGATCAGGTGGAAAGGCAGTGCTAGCAAGGTAGAGGAGGCAGCCAGTGTCCACGCAAGGAGGACAAGGTGCATAGCAACCAGGAAGTGAGAGTCCAGAGTGTGAGGAGGCTAAAGGGGGTTGAGTGAGGAGATGATATGAGTGCCTAGCCAGCCACGGCCTCTCCTACCCTCAGTGATCTGCCCACACCAGCTTAGCCCCATTCTCCCACAAGCCCTGACCCACATCTCTGTTAGTCCTGTCAGACTAGCAAATAGCAACATCCATCAGAAAGACTTCTAAGACTATATTTCTGAGCTGTGTGCATTTTATCAATCCAAAACTGCCTGTGTTTCTCATTCTCAGGACTGCTCGTGATACCAGTAAAATCTGAAAAAGGAACAGCCCATGAACAGATCCCTAGGGTTACTGATAGCCTCTGATGCACGTAGGAAAAGGCACAGAGCATGGAAGAGCAAAGAAGTTGTTCTCTGACCATGATTTCAAAGCTAGCTGACTCTACAAGAATACCATCAAACACTCCATCAGCATGGCCTGGAGTGGAGACCACTGCCAAAGCCTGCACTTCCGCTCTGCTTCCATGTGCAGCTCTCCTCTGAAGGACAAAGAGACATCACTGTTTCTACTTGCCTGCTCTCCACATATCACCTCCAGACCCAATGGATTTTGTATCTCTCATATCCTGTTCCTGAAACAGATGGGTATAAGTGTACGGGACACTAAACCAAATCCCTGGTGGTGTTTTCGGTAATGATTTGCTGAAATCTCAGGAAAGTCTAAAGGACTGGCTATAGGATCGTGAATGTGAAATGGAAACTTAAGTCTTCCACTATGCTTCCTCAAGAATAATCTAACTTTAGCCTTTGTTTCAAAGCATCCTATAAAAATGGCCAGCAAGGCGAAACTAGATGGGGATAAGACTCTTGCAGTTCAATAGTGAATAACTTTTATCAGGACTGACTGTGAGTGTTGCAAATGTAAAGGTAGACGTTTTGTAACAAAAGGAGAGGAGTGGTTCATCTTGCAGTCTAGAAGCGGACCATCAAGGGAGAAGAGCAGAGTGCAGGATCCTATCCAGAGAAGCAGTGACACCAGAGACGGGGGCAGAGACAATGATGTGGAGAGACGGAGTGTCTGGGGACTCTGGGTCTGTGTGTTGATGGCCAGGGGACAGGCTTGCAGCTGTACCCTTTGGTCGTTTGATGATGCATACAGGGAATGGTAATCATTGCAATGAAATGAAATATGATAGGATGAATATAAAGCTAATGTTCTCCCATGCAAACTATCACATAATTCTCAATAAAAACTTAAAAAGAAAACAAAATGGCCAGCAAGTCATTTCTGACCCATAGGCCCTTCCAGCCCCTAACCGCTTCCTTATGACACAGGCACTCTGCCTGTCTCAAGCCCAGGCAGTGCTCCATGATACCCCAATATAATAGACACAGTACAGGACACAGGAGTGACCAAGTGACTCCCGAGGCTGCTCATGAAAGGAGACTAGGCTTCCATGCCCAACAACATAACAGGAGTCATGTGAGGCAGAGGGAGAGAGGCACAGGCCCAGGAGCCCAGTGGGGGCCAGTCCTGGGTGTGAGGTGTGAGGAGACCTCAGACAATGCCAACTTGGCTCTGAGGCATGAGCCGACCTGAGGCCTACCTGAACTGCAGATTCATGAGTACAACAGATCCTGATCTTGTTTTAAAACACAAAGTTGTGCAGTGTTAGAGACTCACAACACTCTCAGAGGAAATCAATGCTTAACTCTATAACATTTGAGGATGCACGAGGGAACTTCAAAAACCTCATGAAAAAACTCCATTATATTTTCATTCCATTTTCCCACAAACTTTTTTTAAAGCCCCCGTGTATATAAGGCCGTTATGAATTGGGCTGCAACCCTCAAGGCCAGCAATTCGAAACCACCAGCTATTCCGCAGGAGAAAGATGAGGCTTTCTGCTCCAGTAAAAGATCTACAGCCTCGGAAACCCTGTGCAGGGTCGCTATGAGTCAGAACCGACTCCACAGCATATAACCACCACTGCCAATCAGTACCTCCACTGGCATTTCATTTTTTTGTGCCATGAGAAAATGACTTTAAAGTTCACAAAGGCTCTTCATGCATTATGGATTATAAGCAGACATGCTGCAAAGTTATCTATATATATATATATATGAACATCCTCACACTTACATTCCAAAACACATGTGATTTTATTCTTTGAGATAGATCCATTTACTCAACAGAGATTTTTGAACCCAATACAAAATTACTGGATGAAATAGTAGTCATATTGCTAATTTTAGGTGATACCAAGAGACTCCTTTCTAAGAAGGATGCAGCAATTCACACCCCCACAAGCAATGTATGAAAATGTCATTTCCCTCACATCTTTGTCAGCACTGAATATAACAAAAAAAGTTTAGAATTTTGCCAACTTTTCTTAAAAATGTTTAGAAAAATGGTTTCCTTTCATTTGCATTTCCATATCTACTAATCTACTGTTGGTTGGCTATCTGCATTTCCTTTTCTCTGGCTTTACCAAGCTAATGAGTTTCCCACAAGGCTGCAGGTATCTTTGTCAGGGGCACTCCTGGCACTGGGGCCTGCATTGGGGAAGCTGAGTGGCAGCTTCCATATTCCAAATGCTTCATCTTAAAAAAAAATACAAAAAACCCTCTTCGTTTCCTGTCAACAGCCCCCATTTCAAGATTATTAAAAAGTTCTCCTACATTTTGTTGTATTTTATAATGAGCACCATATTTACACTTGCAGTCCTTCAGAGGTCTATGTTTACATACAGTGGTAGTGAGGAGGTCCCAGTAGCCTACCTTGCTTGCACCATTTACTAAGACCCCTCATCGTTCACCGTCCCTCGAATCCATTTCTGAACTCCCTTCCTCTCCACTAACTGGGTTGTATACCCTATCCACCAAGGTTTCATTTTTGTTATAATCTGTTGTATTTAATAGCTGTGTATGTCTCAAAAAGGAGCCCTGATGGTGTAATGATTAAGTGTTTGGCTGCTAACCAAAAGGTTTGTGGTTCAAGTTCTATGGGAGAAAGCTATGGCAGCCTGCTTCCATAAAGATTATAGCCTTGGAAACCCTATGGGATAGTTCTACTCTGTCCTACGGGGTTTCTATAGGTCCCTATCAGTGATGGCAATGGGCACTGTGGGGTAATGCGCTGCACTGCAAGGATGGTTTGAACCACAAGGTCAGCCGTGGTTCAAGCTCACCAGTCACTCCTATACAGGGTCTCCATGAGTCAGAACCAACTCGACAGCACTTAACAACAATCCCAAAGGCACATCATTTTGAACTACTGTTCTTTTCCAGAAATTTATTGGCTACTCAGACATTTTATCTTTCAAATAAGTCATTTTTCCTAATCCCAAGTTTAAAAGCAATCAGCAGCTAATATTCTGACTGGACTGCATAATGTTCATACATTAATTTGGAAACTGCCAGTTCTATAACATTAAGTGTTCCGTTTAGGAAATTGGCATGCTTCTTCATTTACCAGGGTCTTGGTTATTCCTTTCAAACTAGTTCCTCAGGAGAAAGATGAGGCTTTCTGCTCCCACAAAGATTTACAAGCCTCAGAAACCACATACAGTGTTACTATGAGTCAGAACCAACTCAAGAGCACTTAACAACAACAAATACCGGTGCTCTGTATTTCTTGCTAACTGTGTTAATATGTATTTACCAGTTAGTGCTATTATGAACGTAATTTTCCATTGAGAGATACTGCTATTAAAAACTATTCATTTTTTCACATTTGTCTTCTACCTGTACTTCTATCAAACCAATAGCTCTAACAATAAGTAGCATCAATTGGGCTTTAATGTATAAAATACCACCTTTAAGTAACGATGATTTTCTTGTCTTTCCACTATGTATGCTGCTTTGTTTTTCCATATTACTGCATTCACCACGACCACCAAAATCATGTGAACTTAGAGTATGGAGGACAGCAAGTATCCAGCCTAACCCCTGCTTAGGATGGAAATCACCACAGTAACTAATTGCTTAGTTTGATGGTTGCTGCTGATTTTGGTAAATTGATTTTTATGATATTTTATTAGTTTCCTTCAATTCCAATTTTACTAAAAATTTTGCTTTTGTTTAGTTTGTTTGGGGTAAGTATCAGGATTTAAATAAATTTCTCAATCCTTATGTTTTTAATTCAGTGTGAAATACGTCATATGAGCACAGAGCTGTATAAAACATGAATATAATTTAGACAAATATTATAGAGCAAAAATTAATGTTACTGCAGGTTAAGAAATACAAAACTGCAGTACCTTTGAAGCCCCCTATAACTCTCCTCACTCTTACATCCACAAGGACAGCAGGCTGACTTCTATGAAATCATTTCCTTGTCTGTCTTTATTAACTATATGTTGTTGTTGTTGTTAAGTGCCATCGAGTCGGGTCCGACCCATAGCGACCCTGTACAGGGTTTCCGAGGGTGTAAATCTTTACGGGAGTAGAAAGCCTCATCTTTCTCCCGCAGAGCAGCTGGTAGTTTCGAACCGCTGACCTTAAGGTTCGCAGCCCGATTCGTAACCACTACGCTACCAGAGCTATAGAGGTCCCTAAATAGCACAGCTCAGTTTGGCATGTTCTTTTAACTTATACTAGCTTTACTCCTCTTCCACTCCCAATCTGTTCATGAGATTGATGCTTGCCGATGGAAAACAACTCACTGGCATCCCAGTGGATGATGTTCTTGGTGGTTGTTGTTAGGTGCCATCAAGTTGGTACTGACTCACAGTGACCCTATGCACAACAGAAACACTGCCCTGCCCTGGGCCAACCTCACAAAAGTTGCTATGCTTGAATCCACTGCTGCTACCACTGTGCCAATCCATTTGTTGGGATCTTCCTCTTTTTCTCTGGCCCTTCACTTTACCAAACATGATACTGTTTTCCAGGGACTAGTGGTTCAAGCTCACCAGCTGCTCCTCAGAAACCCTACATAGGGTCGCTATGGGTCGGAACCAACTCAACAGCACTTCATAACAACAACAGTCCCTCCTGACAATATGTCCGAAGTACGAAAGACGAAGTCTAGCCATCCTGGATTCCAAGGAGCACTCTGGCTGTACTTCTTCCAACACAGATCTGTTTCTTCCCTTTGGCAGTCCACAGTACTTTCAATATTCTCCTCCAGCATCGTAACTCAAATGCATCAATTCTTCTATGGTCTTCCATATTCACTGTGCAACTTTTACAAGCATATGTGGTTACTGAAAATACCACACTCTTCAACACTTCAAAGAGGTCTTGTGCAGCACATGTGCCTAATACAATATGTCGTTTGACATCTTGACTGCTGCTTCCATGAATGCTGATCGAGCAAAATGAAGTCTTTGACAACTTTAATTTTTTCTCCATTTATATGGATACTGTTTATTGGTCCAGTGGTGAGGATTTTTCTATTTTTACATTGAGATGCAACCCATACCAAAGGTTGTGATCTTTGATCTTCATCAGTATCTTAAGTCTTCTTCCGTTTCAGTAAACAAAATAGTATCATCTGAATATCGCAGGTTGTTAATGAGTTTTCCTCCAATCCTGATGCCATGTTGTTGTTTTTTACATAACCCATCTTCTGGGAACATTTGCTCAGCATACAGATGGAATAAGTATGGTGAAAGGATACAACCCTGGGACATACCTTTCCTAATTATAAACCATTCATTGATCCCTTGTTCTGTTCAAACAACTGCTTCTTGGTCTATTTGCAGGTTCTTCATGAGTACAATTAAGTGTTCTGAAATAATCATTCTTCACAATGTTGTCCATAGCTTGTCATGATGCACACAATCGAAAACCTTTGTGTAGTCAATAAAGCACAGATAAACATGGTATTCTCTGCTTTCATCCAACTGACATCACCAATGATACTCCTCATTCCACATTCTCTGTCAATGTATGGTTGCAGTCATTTCTGTATTATCTTTATTAAAACTTTATTATCTTTATTATCTTTATTAAAACTTTAATCACATGGGATATGAATGATACTGTCCAATGATTTTCACATTCTGTTGGGTCACCTCTTTGGAATGAGCACAAATGTGGATTTCTTCCAGTTAGTTGGCCGGGTAGTTGCCTTCCAAATTTCTTGGCATAGATGAGTAAGTGCCTCCAGTGCCACATCAGTTTGCTGAAAGATTTCAATTTGTATTCTATCTATTCCCAGTGTCTTGTGCTTTGTCAGTGCCTTCAATGCACCTTGGACTTCTTCCTACAGAATCATTGGCCCTTGATCATTTGCTACCTCTTGAAATGACTGAATACTGACCATTTCTTTTTGGTACAATGACTCTCTGTATTCCTTCCATCTTCTTTTGATACTTTCTGTATTATTCAATAACTTGCCCAGAGAATCCTTCAGTATGGCAAGTTGAGGCTGAATTTTTCCTTCAGTTCCCTCAGTTGAAGAAATGCTGAGCATGTTCTTCCCTTCTGGTTTTTCAACTCCCAGTCTTTTCACATTTCATTATAATATTTGACTATCTTCTCGAGCTGACCTTGAAATTTTCTGTTCAGACCTTTAACCTCCTCATCACTGCTTCCATTTGCTTTAGCATCTCTACGCTGGAGAGCAAGTTTCAGAGTCTCTTCTGACATCCTTTTGGTCTTTTCTTTGTCTTCATACTGACCTTCTGTTTTCTTACTGTATGATGTTCTTGATGCCATCCCACAACTCCTCTGCTCTTCATTCGTTCATGCTACTGCATCAAATCTGTTCTTGAGATAATCTCTAAATTCAGGTGGGATATATGCAAGGTCATATTTTGGCTCTTGTGGACCTGTTTTCATTTTCTTCAGCTTCTGCCTGAACTTTCATATTAGCAATTGATGGTCTGTTCCACAATCGGCCGCTAGCCTTGTTTGCCTTTTCCATCATCTCTTTCCACAGATGTAGTCAATTTGATTTCTATATATTCCATCTGGTGAAGTCTCTGTGTATAGTGGTCTTTTATGTTGTTTAAAAAAGGTACTTGCGAGAGAACAAACGAGATGGTGGATCGGGTGGACGTATAGCAGAGAGCTCCACCAACAACAACACAGAATACCCGACCAAGCAGGCTCAAGGGATGGTCCCAGAAGTCTGAACCACATATAAAGGAATACTTAGAAGG
>NW_006408872.1:1223788-1237331 GCF_000296735.1 Chrysochloris asiatica | reverse complement strand
CTTATCCAGAGAAGCAGCAGCACCAGATATGGAGGTAGAGATGGGGGCATGGAGGACTCTAGATTCATCAACTAAGAAGAGAAGGACTAAGAACTGGTGGCCAGGAGCAGACTTGCAGAATGTGCCCTTTGGAGATGTAATTTATTATATATGCTTGAGTGCGTTTTTTTGTTTGTTTTTTTAAAAAAAGCTAAAGTGGTATATGAAGGGGATTATAATCAATGTAATGAAACAAGTTACATGAATTGTTGAATGTGAAACTGATGATGTGCCCTGTAAACTTTCACTCAATCCACAATAAAAACCTTAAATTAAAAAAAAAAAGGTACTTGCAAGGAGCAAGTTACTGGTCTTGTAAAATTCTTATCATGTGATCTCCAGCATCACTTCTATCATCAAGCCATATTTTCCAATTACTGATCCTCTTTGTGCCCAACCTTTGCATTCCAATTGCCAGTAATTTTCAAAACATCTTGATTGCACTTTTGACCAATTTCAGACTGAAGAAGTTGGTAGAATTCTTCAATTTTATCATCACTGACTTTAGTGGTTGGTGTATAAATTTGGATAATAGTGGTATCAACTGGTTTTCCTTGTAGACAGACGGATATTATCCTGTCACAGACAGCATTGTACTTCAAGACAGATCTTGATATATTCTTTTTGATGATGAATGCTACATAATTCCTGTTCAATTTGTCATTCTCAGCATAGTAAACCATGTGATTGTCAGATTCAAATTGGTCATTACTACTACTCCATTTCAGATTACTAATGCCTAGGATATCAATGTTTATGCATTCCATTTCATTTTTGACAATTTCCAATTTTTCTAGATTCATACTTATTACTTTCCATGTTCTGATTATTAATGGATGTTTACAGCTGTTTGTCTTCATTTTGAGTTGTGACCCATCAGCAAATGAAGATCCTGAGGGCTTTACTCCATTCAGGTCATCACAGTCAACTCTAGTTTTAGTGGGCACCTCTCTTCCCCAGTCATATTTTGAGTGCCTTCCAACCTGAGGGGCTCATCCTCCAGCCCTGTATCTGCCAATATTCTGGTGCTCTTCATCATGTTTCAATATTCAATAATCTGGCTATCTGTAAGGTTTTCAGTGACTAAATATTCGGAAGTAGTGTATGTCTTCTTCTTCCTAGTCTGTTTTTGTCTGGAAGCTCATCTGAAACCTGTCCACCATGGGTGACCCTGCTGGTATTTAAAACACCCGTGACATAATTTCCAGAATCACAACAAGACACTAGTCAGCACAGTACAACAAACTGACAGATGAGTGGTGGTTTTTGGACAGAGCAACTACAAGTACAAATGTGCAAGTGTCTCTCCAGGGCAAATATGTAGAAACTGAAGGAGACCGGCTGGTCAGATATATATACCTTTTTATCTTTAAGGCTATTGTGTCAGCTTTGTTGGGGCATGATTCTCTGATTTGGTAGTTATGTAATGATGCAATCATCCCTCCATGCAGCAGTCTGATGTGATCAACTCTGATCTGACAAAAAGAATTAGGGTGGGATGTAATACCCTTAATCCAGTCACAGCCTTGATATGATGTGAAGTGAGTCTCCGCAGGGGTGTGATCTGCATGAGATATATACGGACATCCTGTCAAAGCTCTCTAGTTTTTTGCCATTCTCATTCTGCATCTGGTTGTCATCATCTGACCTCTGGCTCTTGGGATTTAAGTCAGCAGCCAGGTGCTGTATTACCTGCTGACCTCGGGATTCAATAACCTTTCTAGCCTGTGAGTGAACAGTCTGCGTTTGACCTGTCAAAACGTATCAGCACCTACAGCTAACTAAGTCAGGAGCAGCCTCAAGTCTGCCATCTGATCCACAGTCCTGGGACATGCCAGTTTCTACAACAGTGTGAATCATTCCCTTGAAATAAAGCTCTCATGAACTCTGGACATGTTATTAGGAGGGACCAGTCCCTGTAAAAGGGCATCATGCTTGGTAACATAGAGGGTAAATGAAAAAAAGGAAGACTCTCAGTGAGATGAACTGACACAGTGGCTGCAATCATAAGCTCAAACATAACAAAAATTGTAAGGATGGCACAGGACCGAGCAGTGTTACATTCTGTTGTGCACAGGGCCACTAGAAAACAAAGCCTAAGACACTAGATAACACTAGTTTGTGATGGGGAGGCTGTTTTTGATGGGGAGGTCTTAATTTGCATTTCTGTAATTACTACTGGGACTAAGTGTCTTTTCATTTGCTTGTTGGATATTATTAGGACTTCCTCCTATTAAACAATTATTCAAGGCTTTGCCCATTTTTCTACTTTAAAAAAATATCACATTGGGGGATACTTTGACTATTGAAATTTCAATTAATTAGAATTAAAAATTCAGACCCTCAGTCACTCTACTTATATTCCAAGTGCTCAGTAGCTTCATGTGGCTAATGGCTGACATACAGGAAAATGAAGACTTCAAACATTTCCATTACTGCAGAAAATTCTATTGGACAGTGCTATTTTATCTTTTCAATCTCTCTACGGTGACTTTTGATAAAAAGAAGTACTTAAATGCACTCATTTTTTTGTACCAAGATCAGGATAATTTTCCAATGTGATCTTGTAAAGGCTCTACAGCTTTCCATTTCACACAGACCTTTAACAGAACTGGAATTGATTTTTGTGTCCAATATCATGGGCTTTATATGAGCTTCACCAGACCATAGTCCAGCATGTCATCTCCACCCCACGATGTCACCACACGTCTGTCTACATGTGTCTGTTTCTGCTTCTAACTCTGTTGGTTTACTAGTCTGTCCCTCTGCCAAAATTATGCTCTTAATGATTATAGCTTTAAATAAGTCTTCTTGTCCTGGTAGAGCAAACCCTCCCATCATGCTCTTCTTTTTTGAGAATATTTTAGACTCCTTAACCCTTGATACTTGGATATGAAATTTTAAATGAACTTGCTAAGCTTAACAACAACAACAAAAATACAGAATTTTGAAATGATCCATGTACAGAATCTATACACCAATCTAGAGTAGAGAAGCAGCGGTATCTTTATTTATTCTAGCTTTGATAAGGAAATGTACCAGGTTGTTCTATACCATAAAAATAGAACAGATGCTCTGGGAAAAAGATCTATATCATGTCAGAGCTATAAAATACAATCTATATATTTGAAACTTATCAGACACATTACTGCCCAATTCTTCATTAAAACACACACACACAAAAACTAACAGTTGCTCCACATCTTTACCAGTAATAGAGTAACTAGAAAAAACTTTTTTTAATTTATTACTTTTTTGGGGGGTGTAGAGGGATAGGAGTAGAGACTTAGGGTTAGTACTATGGCTAGGCTTAGTGTTAAGGGTAGGAGTTAGGCTGGGCTAGGAGTAAGACTTTGTTTCATTTTAGGGTTACAGTATGTTTTTGTTTTTTGTTTTTATCTTGATTTCCTCTTCATTTAGACATTCCGTAACCACATTATTCCTTTTTACTTCATGCGCTTTTTGTTGCAACTGGTATCTCTAGTTCCTCGGACAACCCTCTGCAGGTCACGGGCTGCTGTTAGTTCTCTGTCCAAAGAACTTCCTTTAGTATTTTTTGTACAGTTGGTCTGGTTTTTATAAATTAATTTATGTTTATCCGAAAATGGACTAATTTTACTGTCATATTTGATGAGCAATTTTGCTGGATATATGATTCTTAATTGGCAATAGTTTTTCTTTCAGAGTTTTACATATGTCATCCCATTATCTTCTTGCCTGCATGGTTACTGCTGAGAAGTTGAAGCTTAGTCACATTAGTTTTTGTCTGTAGTTAACATCTCACTTTTCCCAAGTTGCTCTCAGGATTTTTCCCTTGTCTTTAGTTTTGTAAAGTTTGATTATAATATGCCTTAGTGATTTTCTTTTGGGGTCTATCCTGTTTGGAGTTCATTCAACTTCTCTCATCTTTCATGATGTGAAGGAAGTTTTCTTCCAACTCTTCTTAGGTAATTTTCTCTATTGTTTTTGGGTTTGTTTTTCATCTCTTCCTGTTCTGGAATTCCAATCAAATGTAAGTTATTCCTCTTGATAGTGCTTCACATAAATCTCAGGCTTGCTTTGGATTTTTAAATTATTTTTTTCTGATTGCTCTTCAAGCAGATAAAAATTGAAAGATTTGTCTTCAAGCTCAGTAATTCAGCCTTACATTGATTCAATTATACATTTTTGTCCTTTAAATGTATTACTTATTTCTGGAGTCTTCAGTATTAATCTTCCCCTAAACGTAGTGGTTACGAATCAGTCTGCGAACCTCAAGGTCAGCAGTTCGAAACTACCTTGTGGTTGGCAGTCCAGTGCTTATTCTATAGCACCTCACCAGGAGTTCACATACCCTATGTTGTTGCTGTTATGTACTGTGGAGTTCGTTCCGACTCATAGGGACCCTGTACAGGGTCAAAATTCGATAGCACACAACAGCAGCAGCAGTATTAATTGTCTGGCTTCTAATTGCTGTTTTTGTGTGGTTTCCAATTTCCATTTATTTTATTTTGTCCATTTTTTTATCTGAATTCTTCTGAAGTTTTGTCTGTTTTTTTTCTTTGATTTCTACATTTTTATTAATTATTGTGTGATATTATAGGATAAGCACTGGATCGCAAGGCCAAGGGTTCAAACTGCAAGGCCAAGGGTTCAAACCCACCAGCTGCTCCTGGGAAAACCTATGCAGGGCCACTATGAGTTCGGAACTGACTCGATGGCACTTAATAATAACAACATCAATATCTCAATTTGTTGATGGTGTCTAAATAGCATTCTTTTCAATTCCTTATTAAGTAGGTCCAATACCATTTCTGATACTATATTTTCTGACTCTGTATTTGGTCACTTGTTTTAGGTACTCTATGTTATTTCTTCTTGTAAACTGAAATTGTCTGTGTTCTAGGAGACACTGTAGTGTCATATTTGTATCTAACTGACGATTGTCGGTTGGTGTTCTCAGGCACTAACCACCTGGTCTTCTGGTGGATGTGTTAGAGACTTGAAGTAATGAACACAGTATTCTGTTCACTCTGTAGTGTAGTTCAGGGAGGGTTCACATGCCTCCAGAAGCAGGGGTGGTTTGTCAGGTGCCTGATCTCAGGTAGAGCAGAGAACTTTGCAGAAGGTTTGCAACTTACTGCTGGGTTGTCAAGGGTGGGAACTAGCCACATCCCAGGCTACCAGGATGACATGAGAACAAGGTAGAACAGTAAACCCCTTGTCACCAGATGTGTCCTGTGCCTACAAGCTGCTGTATGGACAACCTCCCACAAAAGTGTAAGATGACTGCGGTGCTCCAGGCCAGTCTTTGTTTTATCTCTCGCTGCTCCGGTTCCACTTCCTCTTCCAGTTGACACTGAATCCACTTCCCTGTCCTATCCTCTGAAACGTAGAGTCCCAGGATCATCATCAGTATCCGTTTCACTTAGTTTACCATGTCTTTGCTGTACAGGGACTACTCAGTAGTATGTAGTCTGGTCTGCCTAGTCTGCCACCTTGCTCTGGAAGCTGTCCAAACCTTTCTCATAAAATTTTAATCATATACTACTTGTTAGGCTCTAATGTCAAATTTTAACCAATTTTGTAAAATAACATAAATGTTAGGAACAGTTTGAGAATCGCCTTACCTTGAATAAGTGGTATATAACGAGCTAGCAGCTTTGCCCTTTTCTTTTCATATCCTTTTTGAGTGATGTCACCTAAAACAACAATGAAAAAAGAGAATTAAATTTCTTTTAAGGTTCTAAAATGTTCAAATTAAAAACTTACTTATAATCTCAAAAAAATAACACTAACATCCTTCAACTGGGGATTGAATAAACAAACTATGATGTGTCCACACCACGGTAAACTACTCAGCAATTATAAGGAACAAACTATTGACAAGTACAACAATCTGGATATATTCCATATGAATTATGCTAAATAAGCAAAATACGACAGGCTCAAAAGAATACCTATTACATTTCATTTATATGACCCTCTTGAAAAGACAAAAATATGGTAACAGGAAACATATCAGTGGATATGGAGTGAGGAAAGGGCTTACTCTAAAAGGGAACGAGGCATTCTGAGTGATGAAACTGTACTGGCTTGACAGTGGTTATACAACTTCATGTGCTTGTGAAGAACTCATAAAACTGTACATGAGTAAGGGTGAAATCTATTGTATGCCATCTATACAACTAAAAAAATTGTGATCAGCAACCCCTGGAAATGTGTTATAAAGACAGACTAATCCAACAAAATCATAATCCCTATTTTCCCTAGATGTCCTGTGAGTGGTACCTATGCACAGTCAGGTGCAGAGGCAGATGCAGAGTGTTGGTGTGGGGATCCGCAAGAAGTAATCACCCTAGGAGAAGGGTGACACTGTGTGATGACTTGGGGGGAAAGGACTGCTGTTCTGATCAATTACAATAGAGAAGAAAAACTCAAAGCACCTGGGAACAACATGTACGAAACGCATCTTGACAGAAGTACTTACACATATAAGCCCTATTTTGGTTTTAGAGTCCTGGTATTGGGCTGTCAGATAAGAACAGAACTGCAAGGTCAGTGATTAAAACTCACCAGCCCCAGCATGGAAACACTATACAGGGTCATTATAGTCAAACTGACTCAATGGCACTTAACAACAGACAGAACCGGCCGCCACTCAGCTGTCAGTTTCTTGCATTGTGGTGGCTTGTGTGTTGGTGTAATGCTGGTAACTATGAACTGTTGTTCTAAATGCTGACAGGGTCACCTATGGTGGACAGGTTTCAGCTGCGCTTCCAGACTAAGACAGATTCACAAGAAGGAAATCAGGAAAGATGTGTGCCAAGGTTGTATTCTTTCACCATACTTACTCAAATCACATGCTAAGGAAATAATCCAAGAAGCTGAATTATATGAAGAGTGTGGCATCAGGATTGAATACCTGCAATATGCAGATGAAACAACCTTGCTTGCTGAAAGTGAAGAGGACTTAAAATACTGATGAAGATTAAAAACCACAGCCTTTGGTATGGGCTGCACCTCAATGTAAAGGAAACAAAAGTCCTCACCACTGGACCGATGATAACATTGTGATAAATGGAGAAAATGCTTAAGTTGTCAAAGACTTCATTTTGCTTAGATGTACCATCGATATTCATGGAAACAGCAGTCAAGAAATCAAATGTCTACTGAGTTAGCAAATCTTCTGTACTAGAAATCTTTAAAGTGTTCAAGTGCCAACAGTTTAAGGACTAAGGTGTGTCTGATGCAAGCCATGGTATTTCAACAGCCTCATATGAATGCGAAATTTGGACAATGAATAAGGAAGACCATAAAAGAATTGATGCATTTGAGTTATGATCTTGGAAAAGAATATTAAAGGTGCCATGGACTGCCAAAACAAACAAATCTCTGTTGGAGGAAGTACAACCAGATGCTTCTTAGACACTGAGATGGCCAGACTTTGTCTCTCATGTTGTTGTTGTTATGTGCCATTGAGTCGGTTCAGACCCATAACGACCCTGTATAGGGTTTCCGAGGGTGTCTCATACTTAAGATATATTATCAGGAGGGACCAGTCCCTGGAGAAGGACACCATGCTTGATAAAGTGGAGAGTCAGCAAAAAAGAGAAAGTCCCCCAATGAATGGACTGGCACAGTGACAGCGGTAATGGGCTCAAGTGTAGCAGCAATTGTGAGGCTGGCGCAGGATCTGGCATTGTTTCATGCTGTTGTACATAGGGTTACTCTGAGTTGGAATCGACTGAACAACATTTACCAGTAACATCAAATATTAATAGTGAAATATTGTCTACACCAAATTTCAGTTTATTTTCAGTGCATTTTATAGTATTAAGCTGAGCATTTCCCACTAAGAAAGTATTTGGAATCTTCAATTTAATGGTTATTCAGTAAGTTAGGTATTTTATTACAATACTATTTTTAAAGTGACTCAGTGCTGTAGTGAATTCTAGCATATTTAAAACATAGAATTAAGAAAAAATGCTGTATTTTACATGTTTTTCTTTGTATTGAAATGTTTTGAGACAATGATTAAAAGCAAACATATTTTATAAACCAAGCTCTACTAAGAGTGATGTTTCTTTTGGAATATATGACAATAGTAATTAACACAAATCTACATGAAAACCAAACATATACTAGACTGAAACTGGTAAAACCCTTATTTAAAAAAAAAAAAAAAGTAGTTGATTTTCAAGGATCCTTTAAAATGAGTATTTACTTCCTAGAAATAGTTCCTTCTTATGTTCCCACTTCAAGTGAAATGTTTAAAGGTGAAAGTACTCAAAGATGGCAGACATTTAAAAGTGAAATGTAACTACTCCCTATTTGATTATTATGATATCCCCAAAGCTATCTACCTGATTTTTCCACTGAAACAATTTAATACAGCCAGGTATTCCATTTTCATGTGTAACCAGATACTGTATTTTCACATATGTTATTTAACTTAGGCAGTATTAACACCGCATACCACCAAATGCAATGCTTCCAACCATACAGACAGCAAGGCAGGATTCTGAAATGGACTCATATAAAAAGCTAATATCCTATTAAAGAGGGTTTGGAATGCAACTTTTCTGACCCCAAGTTCAATATGCTCTCGTAAGGAAAATGAAATTAAACACTAAAGACACACAAAGAGCACGGAGTTGCCAAACTCTTCAATCCAGAGCACAGAGCTCCTATAACCCTGATGCCAAAACCTTGGAAGAAAATACAGCCAGAATGCTTGATCTCTCCTCTGGCTGAGCCACCTGGCTCCACCAACAGGACATGCTTCCACAGTGGACCTGTAGGCAGGCAGCTGTTTTCCTAACCTCCAGGTAGAGGTACAATGTGTGGTTTGGGTTGACCTTCACTGCCACAGACTAATCTCATTTAGTATTACAGATGTAAAACCCCAAACACTACCACCACATCCCTGACTCAACAAAATTTCTAAAAATCCCTCTCAAAAGTACTAAGTCCTCAAAAGCCTAGGAATAAGTATGTATAGTCCACATTATATGTTCTTGTTGTTGTTGTCAGGTGCCATGGAGTCGGAACCGACTCATAGCGACCCCATGCACAGCAGAACGAAACAATGCCCGATCCTGGGCCAACCTCACTACCGCTGCCACACTTGCGTCCATCAATGATGCCATCTGGCCGATCCATCTCGTTAGGAGTCTTCCTCTTTTTCTCTGACCTTCCACCTTACCCAGCATGACATCCTTCTCCAGCGACTGTTTCCTCCGAACAATATGTCCAAAGTATGAGAGATTAGGCCAGTTTAGCCATCCTGGCCTCCAAGGAGCACTCTGGCTGCACTTCTTCCAAAACAGATCTATTGGTTCTTTTGGCAGTCCATGGCACTTTCAGTATTCTCCTCCAACACCACAACTCAAAGGCATCAATTCTTCTACGATCTTCCTTATTCACTGTCCAGCTGTATGTAAGAGCAAATAACTGCACACAATCTAAATGCCCATTAGAAGAGAAAGATGAAGTAAATATGCTGCTGTACATCTTTACTACAAGTACTATCAGTACCAAAAAATGACCTAGAATTGGGGGGGGCTTGGATGAATGCCACTTACATGGATTCATGATACTCTATTCAATAACAATAGCAAGTTGAGAAATAATATACAGAATAATCCCATTCTGGTAAAAAAAAATAGTAAGTGTATATATACACACATGTATATTATATGTGAAGTCCTGGTGTGGCACTGTAGGATAAGCACTGGACCACAAGGTTGTTAGAATTGTAAGGTCAGTGGTTCAAATCCACCTCAGAAATCCTTTACAGGGTCGCTATGAGTCAGAAATGACTTGATGGCAATTAACAACAACATACCGTATGTGAATACAATATAACTAGAGGAATGAACAACTAATTAGTAATACTGGTTATCCCTGCTGTTCCTAGGTATCACTGAGTGTGAGCCAACTAAAAGTGACCGTATGCATGACAGAGCAAAACACTACCTAGTCCTTTGCCATCCTCACAACTGTTATCATGTTTGAGTCCATTGTTGCAACCACTGTTTGAATCCCTTTCACTGGGTGTATTCCTCTTTTTTGCTGGCCCTCAACTTTACCAAGCATGATGTCCTTTTCCAGGGACTGTTCCCTTCTGACAACATTGCCAAAGTATGTAAGACAAAGTCTTGACATCCTTGCTTCTAAGGAGCATTCTGACTGTATTTCTTCCAACACAGATTTGTGTGAACTTCAGGCAGTCCATGGTACTTTTGATATTCTTTGCCAATACCATAATTCAAAGGCATAAATTCTTCTCTGATCTTCTTTACTCATTGTCCAACTTACCTATGCATCTGAAAATGCCATGGCTTGGGTCAGGGGGAATCTTAGTCCACAAAATGACATCTTTACTCTTGGACACTTCAAAGAAAACTTGGGCAGCAAATTTGTCCACTACAAAACATTGTTTGATTTCTTGACTGCTGCTTCCATAAACAATGACTGTGGATCCAAGTTAAATGAAATCCTTGGCAATTTCCATCTTTTCTATCATTATCACGATGCTGTTCACTGGTCCAGTTGTGAGGATCTTTGCTTTCTTTATACCGAGTTGTAATCCATACTGAAGGCTACAGTCTTTAATCTTCAACAATAAGTACTTCAAGTCCTCTTCAATTTCAGCAAGCAAGGGTTCGTCATCTGCATATTGCAGGTTGTTAATGAGTCTTCCTGAAATCCTAATGATAAGTACCTTTTCATACAGTACAATTTTTCAGATGATTTGTTCAGCATACAGATTGAATATGTATAGTGAAAAACTACAACACTAATACACACCTATGCCAGGAATGACAAATTGAAGAGGAAAGGCGTCACTTTCACCATGAACAAAAACATTTCAAAATCAATCTTCCCGTATAATCCTGTCTGTGATAGGGTAATATCTCAGCATATTATCTGGAAAACCAGTAAATACCACTAATATTCAGATTTATACGCCAACCACTAATGTCAGAGATGATAAAATCTAAGAATTCCACCACCTTCTTCAATCTGAAATGGATCAAACATGCAATCAAGATGTATTGATAATTACTGGTGATAATAAAAATCCTCACCACTGGACCGACAAGTAACATCTTGATAAATGGAGAAGACAATGAAGTTGTCTAAGACTCCATTTTGTTTGGATCCACTACACACTCATGGAAGTTTGTTGCTGTTGTTGTCAGTTGCCATCAGTCAGCACCTCCAGTGCCACATAAGTTTGCTTAAAGATTTCAATTTGTATTCCATCTATTTCCAGTACCTTGCTCATTACCAATGACTTCAATGAACCTTGCACTTCTTCCTTCAGGATCATTGGCTCTTGAACATCAATGATTTCTTCTTGATGCTTTCTGCATCACTCAATAATCTGCCCAGAGAATCTTTCAATACCACAAGTTGAAGCTTGAATTTTTCTTCAGTTCCCTCACAGTTTGAGAAATGTTGAGCGTATTCTTCCCTTTTGGTTTTCCAACTCCAGGTCTTGGCACATTTCATTATAATATTTAACTTTGTTGTCTCAAGCTGACCTCATCTTCATAGATACTCACACTTGTTCCCCTAATTCCTTCCATGGCCTTCCCCCGCTCCCCACCTCCCACCCCCTCCCAGCATCTTCTTTAGCCTTCTCTGTAATCTCTCTGCTCTGCCTTTTGCTTATGGGTTTGAGTTCTTCAGAGTATTGTCCTAGGCTCTCTCTTCATTTTCCATCTCTTCCAGAGTAATTGTAATCACTTCAAATTACTACAAGAATGAGTCAAAAATTATCCTCACTCTGGCTGTAGAATTTATTTTAATCAACCTTTAAAAAAGGCAAATACAACATTTTTTATGACATAATCTCCTTGCTGTTCAACACACTTTCCATCTGTCAACAAGTTTTCACATTCCCTTACTGAAAAATAATTTAGGCTAAGCAGTGAGCCGTGAATGCTACTGTCTTCACGTCTTCATTAGAGGTCAATCTTCACCCTCAAAGGGCTGCGTTCAGGGGCATGATGATAGAGCACGATGAGAACAATAGGGAGGATGCTTTAGCACCTCAAAAGAAAGTTTTTGCAGATTATCAACAGAGTGGGCACTGGTGTGCAGATGCACTTTGTCATACAAGATCACAATATACTTGGATAGCAGGAGTTGGAACCAACTCAATGGCATTTAAAAACAACAACATAATAGCAATACCATAAGTGAGTGGCTTTAATGAACAAAAAATTATTTTTTCCACAGTTTAGGAGACTGAAAGTCTGAATTCAGGGCACCAGTTCCACAGGAAGGCTTTCTCTTCTCTGTTGACTCTAGGAGAAAGTCCTTGTCTCTTTCAGTCTCTGTTCCTTGGCTCCTTGGAGTCTCCACATGGCATTTAGCTTTTCCCATTTGTGTGTGCTTCCTTATGGGCTGATACTAAGGAGCTCTGGTGGTGCAGTGGGTTAAACATTGTGCTACTAATTGAAAAATGATCGGCAGTTCAAACCTAATAACCTCTCTCTGGGAGAAACATGAGGCAGTCTTCTTCCATAAAGATTTACAGCCTTGGAAATCCTGTGATGTAGTTCTACTCCATCTGGGACACTATAAGTTGGAATTGACTAGATGGTAGTGGGTGGTGTCTACACTGTTCCTTTTATGTCTCAAAAGTGATTGACTGGATTAGAAAGATGCAAATCAAAACAACAATTGAGATATCACCTCAACCCAGCACATTAATAGCAAAGTTCAACAAAACAGAAAACAACAAATGCTGACAAGAATGTGGCCAGACTGTGACCCTCCTACACTACTGATGGGACTGTAAAATGATGTAACCACTGTGGAAAATGGTATCATGCTTCCTCAAAAAGTTGGAAATAGAAGTATGGCCCAGCAATCCTTCTACTTAGTATACTGTTGTTGTGTAGTTAAGTGCTGTTGAGTTGGTTCCAACTCATAGCGACCTATTATAGGGTTTCTGAGAAGTGGCTGGTGAGCTTGAATCACCAACCTTGCAGTTCAAACCAACATGACAAGAACAGATATACGCAAACCTATGTTCATCATAGCACTATTTACAGTAACAAAAAGATGGAGTCGACATAAAGGCCCATCCAATGAAAGAATGGATAACAAACTTTGGTACATACACACAACAGAATACTAAGCATCTCTGAAGAATAATGATGAATCTGCAAAGCACCTGATGTCATGGATAAACATGGAAGACATTATGCTGAGTGACAATAGTTAATCACAAAAGGACAAATACTGTATGAGACCACTATTGTAAAAACTCAAGAAGAGGTTTTCATGATTTTTCTTGGTGGGAGGGAAGAGAGAGTAACTCACTGGCTGGACAGTAAACATATATTAACGCCAGTGATGGGGAGTGCAAGATACAAAAAAAAAGGGAAGTTGGCAGAAGAATGGTGAAGACAGGTGAAGGCACAACAGTGTTCTACAGGTATATACATGGACATATACACACAGGCTGAGCGGGTATGAGAGGGACAGTGGGACTATACCC
>NW_006408872.1:1215112-1222458 GCF_000296735.1 Chrysochloris asiatica | reverse complement strand
CAGAGAAGCGGCAATGCCAGAGACGGAGGCAGAGATGATGGCATAGACAGACGGGGCAGCTGAGGATTCTAAATTTATGGAGGGAGAGGGGATATGTGCTGGCGGACAGGGGCTGCCCTTTAGCTGTTTAAATGATTGTATATTTCTGAGTGTTTTGGTGCACATCAAAAATAAAATAAAATAAAACAGGGAATAGGAACTGTAATCATTGCAATGAAACAAACTGATGTTCCCCCATGTAAACTATCACTCAATTCATAGTAAGACTTAAAAAAAATTTACTGACAGAACATAAAAAGTCAGTTTCTCCATTAACTTAACTCTTTCATTCTCATCCTTTCTTCAGTTATGCCAAATACTATGTATGAATTCATTTTTGTATTAAATAAATGTTACACATCCCATCACTCAAAAGAACACAATAAAAGATTAAATATGTTTTCAAAAATGAAAACTGCAACACTCTAGTACTTTGCAACTAAAAAGATGGAACACATATCCTCAACCTTGTCCTACCACTGATGATAAGACAGGGCCATGCGCAATGTAGAGGTCATACTAGGTGAAAGGCAGACACCTGGCATTGGCTGTGAGGATGCCTCTATTCCCTCAGGCTCATGTTTCCAAGAGGACACTTCTGCAGGACAGAAGGGTATTCACTCTAGCAGATCACACCCACATCCCACCCAAATATCTTTGCAATTTTCTAAGTCCTAAATGAATACTTGAGTCCTAGTGTGGCACTGTAGGATAAGCACTAGACTGGTAACCATAAGGTTGGCAGTTCAAACCCACCAGCTACTTCTGGAAACCCTATAAGGGTGACTGTGAGTTGGAACCAACTAGATAGCACATAATAACAAATGGATACTTACCTGGCTACATGAGATCAATTGTCAAGGTAGAAAAGGGAATTCAATGATCAACAGAGAATGCCTCAAAGTGCATAACCCTAATCAATAAACTCTCCCACACCTAGGCTAAGGGTCAGTCCATGGGGAGATGGAACAGGTGGTTCTACCTGAAGAAGGGTGCCCTCTTAGAGCCAGCACATTCCTTCAACTCGACCAACAAATGCACAGTGTCAGGGGCCCACTGTGAGACCAGCCTACACTGAACAGGTCAGCCTGGCCCCTTTCTTCAAGGTCCTCATAACTGCAAAGTGGAGGAGACAAACAAAAGACGCACAGTTCTATATAAGTACTTCCTTAAAAAAGTGCTCCCAAAGAAAAGTACAAGGTGCTAAGCGTTCACATGAAGGAGACACAGTAAAGTTGGAGGGATTAGCTAAAGACCTGGTGTAGCACTGCAGGATAATGTGCTGGACTGCAAGGTCGGCCATTCTGACCCACCAGTCGCTACTCAGAAACCCTACACAGGGTTGCTACGGGTCAGAACCAATTCGATGGCACTTAACAACAACAACAATTAAAATCCCTATTAAAGATGCATTTGGATAGCAATTTTGTAATATTTATACTACCTATGCATGATGTCCTGCTGTGGCGCTGCAGGATCAGCACTGGACTGTGAACCACAGCTTGGCAGTTCAAACCCACCAGCAGCTCCTCAGAAACCCCATACAGGTTCACTATGAGCCAGAACCGACTTGATGGCGCTTATGACAACAATAACATGCATGTTGTTGATAGGTGCCAGAGGCAGCTCTGACTCATAACAACTGTACACATAACAGAACGAACCAATGCCAGGTCCTACACCATTCTCACAATTTCTATGTTTGTGTCCATTGTTGCAGCCACTGTGTCAATCCATCTCATTGTGTGGTCTTTCTCTTTATCGCTGTTTTACCCTATACCAAGCATAATGTATTTTTCCAGTGATTGATCCCTCCTGATCATAATATGTCCAGTAGCATTCCACCAGACAGATTTGTTTGTTCTACTGGCAGTCCATGGTACTTTAAACATTCTTCAACAATTATCTTAACTCAAATGCATCAATTCTTCTTTGGTCTTCTTTACTCACTGTCCAGCTTTCACATGTTTATGAGGCAACTGAAAATACCAAGCTTGGATCAAGCACAACTTAATCCTCAAAGTGACATCTTTGCTTTTAAAACTTTAAAGAAGTTTTTGGCTGCAGATCTGCAAGATACAATATTGCTTACTGCTGCATGCTATCAAGTGGATTCCAACTTATAGTGGCCATGTTTATGGCTGCAGGTCTGAACTGCTAATCTTGAGTTTAGCAGTCCAGTACTAATCCTACAATGCCAAACCAGAACTCAATGCAATATAACCTTTGATTTACTGACTGCTGCTTCTAT
This sequence comes from Chrysochloris asiatica, assembly GCF_000296735.1. Classification (NCBI taxonomy): domain Eukaryota; kingdom Metazoa; phylum Chordata; class Mammalia; order Afrosoricida; family Chrysochloridae; genus Chrysochloris; species Chrysochloris asiatica. The sequence goes on along the minus strand of NW_006408872.1, from coordinate 1,220,168 downwards.
ACACAGTAATTATGGATCCAAGTGAAATGAAATAGTTGACAACTTCAATCTTTTCTGCATGTATCATGATGGTTTTTTGTTTTTTTTGGGGGGGGAGGGGGGTCCAGTTTTAAGAATTTTTGCTTTCTTTATATTGAGTTGTAATCCATACTGAAGGCTATAATCTTTGATCTTTATCAGTAATTCAAGTCTTCTTCAAGCCAGGTGTGTCAACTGCATATCTCAGGTTGTTAATGAGTCTTCCTCCAATCCTGATGCCACACTCTTTTTCACATAGTACAGCTTCACAGATTATATACTCAGCATACAAAATGAATTGCTGTTGTCAAGTGCCATCGAGTCAGTTCTGACTCATAGCGACCCTGTATAGAATTCCGAAGAAGTAGCTGGTGGGTTTGAACCACCAACCTTGAGGTCCACAGTCCAGTGCTGATCCTACAGTGCCACACCAGGAGTCTGCATCCATATGCATAGAAGCATTTAAAAAATACTTACTGGACACAGTAGTGGGTGCATTCTTTGAAGTCATCATAAAATAGCAAAACAACTAAGTTGACTAGCTGACATCCCAGGTCTCACTGGACGTTTTACATAATCTCACAGCAGGCCCTACCTCACTCTTGGCTCCAGCCTCTTTCTACTCATCCTGGTACGGTGCTGTGGGTTAAGGCACTAAGCTGCACAGGAGGTCTGAACTGCAAGGTGAGTGGTTCAAGCTCACCAGCCGCTCCTCAGAAACCTTATCCAGGGTCTCTATGGGTCAAAACCAACTCGACGGCACTTAACAACAACTTCCCAAAGGAATACAGAGAGACTTTACACAAAGCACTGTCAGAGGTTGTCGCTAGTTCATAGTTCCCCTCTCTAAGCTGTGGAAAGGCCTGTTTGTCTTTCTGGCTCTCTCTGAATCTCAGCTGTTACAAGGAGGCAAATGGATGGGGAAATGGTACCTTTCTTAATGGGAGAGCCTGTAGAGTGGACATGGATACCAGCCTACTCTGGTGCCTGGACCCAGCTGTGGCCAAGGCAGGTTCAGTCTCTGACTGAAGCTAGTAATGAACAAGAGGGTCCACTGTTGTTATTAAATGCCATCAAGTGGGTTCTGACTCATAGTGACTGGTAGGTTTGAGTGGCAATCTTACAGTTAGCAGTCTAGTGCTTATTTTATAGCACCACACCAGTACTGCATAAGAAGAGTGAAAAATTCAATTCAATGAATATTCACAAATCACTGTGCAATAGGTATAATCTCAAAGCACAAACCACCATAGGGGAGGAAGACATTTAAAGTGACAGTACTAGACAAATTAGTCTGTTTAACACGGGTGTTTCTAAACTAAACCATTGGCCCTGTGTGTCAGTTTAGGTCCTCTGTCAAAACAGGATTAAGTGCAAGAGGTCTATGTGGGAAAACACCTGCAGTGGAAAGGGGGAGTGAGTCAGGGGAGGCTGAAGAGCTGTCAGACTATGATGTAGGCCAGATCCTTGCAGAGGGAAAAGAACAGGAAGGAAGACTGGGCAGGAAAAGCTTTGTATTGCAAGCAGCTCCAAGAAAGTTTTGGCCAGGCAAATGAGCTGTCCTGGAGTAAAAGTCTACTTCAGAGGATGAATCTACTTTTGAATCCCTGCCATGGCATGTGTAGCCTCAGCACAAAGGCAGTGTGGACTACAAATACAAGAGGTGGGGTCATCAGTGAATCATGGTCACCAAGGGCCCAAACAGCCTGCTGAGTTCGACATTAGTCCTCAAGCTCCACATCAGCAGTGCAACTCTAGCTCAGCCCATGCCCCTGGGAGATACAGGCAAAGGCTACAGAGACAGCAGCTCACCTCAGTTTAACTTTTTTCTTTCTTATAGCTGAAAGAAAATTATCACTAAATTTCAAAACTATGATCCTCTGTTCCTGGACTGTAAGATTAACTACACCCCCCTTTTTGTGGCAAAACTTCTACCTTTACAGTTGTGACTATCGCAATTAGTCATGATAAATGGTAACTTTTTTCTTTCTTACAGCTGAAAGAAAATTATCACTAAATTTCAAAACTATGATCCTCTGTTCCTGGACTGTAAGATTAACTACACCCCCCTTTTTGTGACAAAACTTCTACCTTTACAGTTGTGACTATCGCAACTAGTCATGATAAATGGTAACAATTACTCACTACTGAATCATAAGAATCTTATCCCCATCTCCTTTCACCAGACCTAAGAAAAGATGAAAACTATTCAGTGGGGATTCTACCTTCCCCCACACACTCTGAAACTAACCTCCCTCTTGAAAACTTGTAAGCCAGCACTTAGTGCCTTTATAACTCCTTTCCCCCCACCCCCATTTTAGGTAACCAAGGTCTAAATTGCCCATCTCTAAGCGGCAACATCGATGGACTCAAGCGTGGCAACAGAAATTAGGTTGGCCCAGGATCGGGCAGTGTTTCATTCGGCATTCCATAGGGTCACTATGAGTTGATACCAACTCGATGGCACCTAACAACAACAACAACATCAACCCTGTGTACAGAGGGGATAAGATTGATTCTTGATGTGAAGATTCATTCCATCTCAGTTGGTATTCTGAGCTACTACATCCATAAGTATAGGTCAAGTTCCTCAAATTGTAGCAAATTATATTTGTTTTCATCAAAATTTGTTTATATTCTTTTGGTGGAGTTGTGATCATCAAGCCATCAAAGCTAGGTCAAGTGGGTACTATCTACAAGTTTGGGCATTCTTGTGTGTCTCCCCCTCACTTCATATCAGCTGGACACTTCAATCTCAGTTCTAGCCCTCGATGGCTAATTCTTGTCCATGGGCTCAGGAGTTTCCACTATTGCCAATCTTTTGAATGGATCTTTTGCCCATGTTGTTGTTGTTGTTGTTGTTAAGTGCCTTCGAGTCGGTTCCGACCCATAGCGACCCTGTACAGGGTTTCCGAGGGTGTAAATCCTTACGGGAGTAGAAAGCCTCATCTTTCTCCCGCGGAGCGGCTGGTAGTTTCGAACTGCTGACCTTATGGTTCGCAGCCCGATTCGTTGCCCATGTACAGTCATCTAATTCACCATTCATCGTTAGTTTGTCAGCGTGTGGTGACTTGTGTGTTGTTGTGATTCTGGAAGCTACACCACTGGCATTTTAAATGCCAGTAGGGTCACCCATGGTGTACAGTTTTCAGATGAGCTTCCCGAATAAAACACACTAGGAAGAAGAAGAGACAGACTACTTTCAAATATTTAGTCACTGCAAACCTTATGAATACTGGTGACAAACTGTCAATATTGAAACATGATGAAGAACACTAGAATACTGCCAGATACAGTGTCAGAAGGAGAGACCCTTAGGTTGGAAGACACTCAAATTACAACTAAGGGAGAGCTGCCTCCTCAAAGTATAGTTGACCAGTTGACGCAAATAGTGCAGAGCTTTCAGGATTTTCAATTGCTGATGAGGCACAAGTCAAAATGAGGAGAAACAGCTGTAAACATTCATTAATGATCGGAACATGGAATGTACAAAGTATAAATCTAGGAAAATTGGAAATTGTCAAAAGTGAAATGAAATGCATAAACACTGATATCCTAAGCATTTGTGAGCTGAAAAGGGTTGGTATTGGCCATTTTGAATATGACAAACACATGGTTTACTATGCTGGGAATGACAAATTGAAGAGGAATGGCATCACATTCATCTTCAAAAAGAACATTTCAAGATCTTTCTTGAAGTACAATGCTGTCTGTGATAGGACAGTATCTATATACCTACAGGGAAGACCAGTTAATACCACTATTTTTCAAATTTATGTACCAACCACTAAAACCAGGGATGATGACATAGAAGAATTCTCCCAACTTCGTCAGTCTGAAATTGATCAAACATGCAATCAAGACGAATTGATAATTACTTGGATATTGGAATGTGAAAGTTGGAAACAAAGAGGAAGGATCAATAGTTGGAACATATGGCCATAGTGACAGAAATGATTCTGGGGATTGCATGATAAAATTTTGCAAGACCAATGACTTTCAAATACCTTTTTTTAAACAACATAAAAGACGACTATACACGTGGACCTCACCAGATGGAATACAAAGAAAACAAACTGACTATATATGGGGAAAGAAACAGTAGAAAAGCTTCGTATCATCAGCCAAGAGCAGACTGTGGAACAAATCGTCAACTGCTCATAAGCAAGTTCAAGGTGAAACCGAAGAAAATAAAACAAGTTCAAGAGAGCCAAAATATGATGCTTGAACATATCCCATCTGAACTGAGAGATCATCTAAAGAACAGATTTGATGCATTAAATACTGATGACCAAGGACCAGAAGTGGGATGACATCATACAGGAAGAAATCAAAAGGTTATTGAGAAGACAAGAAAGAAAAAAAGACCAAAATGGATGTGAGAAGAGACTCTGAAACTTGCTTTCTAGTATAGACATGCTACAGAAAATGAGGAAGCAAAAGAACTGAACAGGAAAATTCAAAGGGAAGCTTGAAATGACAAAGTCAAATATTATAGCAAAATGTGCAATGACCTGGAGTTGGCACACTGACAGCATTTCTCAAGCTGAAAGAATTGAAGAAAAATTTAAGCCTTAACTTTCAGTACTCAAGAAATCTATGGATAAAATATTGAATGGTGCAAAAAATATCAAAAGAAGATGGAAGGAATACATAATCACTTTACCAAAAAGAAAGTAGCATCTAGAGCCAATGATACTGAAGAAAGAAGTCCAAGCAAGGTGCACCAAAGTCATTTCAGGAAGTGATGGAATACAATTGAAATCTTTCAAAATACTGAGGAAGTACTCATCTATGCCAAGAAATTTGGAAGACAACTTCCCGGCCAACTGATTAGAAGAGATCCATACTTGTGCCCATTCCAAGGAGAGGTAATGCAACAGAATGTGGAAATCATCAGACGTCCCTAATATTGCTAAATTTTGCTAAAGATAATTTTTAAATGGCTGCAGTAGTACATTCACAGGGAGCTGTCAGAGGTTCAGGCTGTATACATACAGGGACATGGAACGAGGGTTATTAGTGCTGATGTAAGATG
>NW_006408872.1:1209702-1212106 GCF_000296735.1 Chrysochloris asiatica | reverse complement strand
ATGGAAGCAGCAGTCAAGAAATCAAATGATGTACTGCACTAGGCAAATCTGCTGCACAGGACCTCTTCAAAGTGTTCAAGGGCAAAAGTGTCAGTTTGAAGACTAACGTGCACCTGACTCAAACTGAAGTATTTTAAACAGCCTCACGTGCACATGAAAGTTGGACAGTGAATAAGGAAGACCGTAGAAGAACTGATGCCTTTGAGTTATGGTGTTGGAGGAGAATATTCCAAGTGCCATGGACTGCCAGAGGAACAAACAAATCTGTGTTGGAAGAAGTACAGTCAGAATGCTCCTTAGAAGGCAAGATGGCAAGACTTCTGCTCTAATACTTGGGGAGTATCATCAAAAAGGACCAGTCCCTGGAGAATGTATTAGGTATGGTAAAGTAGAAGGTCAGCAAAAAAACAGGAAGACCCCCAATGAAATGGATTGGCACAGTGGCAGCAGCAATAGGTTCAAGCATAGCAATGACTGGGAGATTGGTGTTTCATTCTGTTGTGCATAAGTTCGCTATGAGTCAGTACTGACTGGATAACACCTACAATAACAACAATAATCATGTAACATGACACATCGGTCATCTGTAAAACATTTGTTCACAAAGCAGTTGTTTCAAATGCTAATATATGTCATTATGTAATACATCATTTGACTTCTTGACTGCTGCTTCCATAAGAATTTATTGTGGATCCAAGTAAAATAAAATCCTTAACAACTGCAATCTTTTCTCCATCTATCATGATGTTGCTCATAGATCCAGTTGTGAATCTTTTTTTTTTTCTTTATGTTGAGGTATAATCAATACTGAAGGTTTTATAGTCTTTGATTTCATCAGTAAGTATGTCAAGTCCTCTTGATATTCAGCATGTAAAGTTGTGTCATCTGCATATTGCAGATTGCTAACTGGCCTTTATCCAAGCCCAATGCCACGTTATTCTTCATACAGTCCAGGTTCTAAGATTATGTAATCAGAATACAGATTGAAAAAGTGTGGTTGAAAGGATACAACCATGACACACACCTTTCCTGATTTTTAACCGTTCAGTGTCCCCTTCTTCAGTTCTCTTGGTCTATGTACAGGTTCTGCATGAGCACAATAAAGTATTGTTTGTGCCATCTAAGCAACTTAATAAGGAACCCTGGTGGCACAGTGGGGAAGCACTAGGTTGCGGTCATTTAACCAGTCAGTCCCTACACAGGAGAAAGATGTGGAAGTCTGCTTCTGTAAAGATTTACAGCCTTGGAAACTCTATGGGACAGTTATATTTCATCATATAGGGTTGCTATGAGTCAGTGTAAACTCAACAGCAAGGAGTTTAGGGACCTGTAGTGCATATCAAGTATTTACTTAATAAGACACTTCTATCCATATTCCTCATCTGTCAGTTTGTCATACTGCTGTGCCTTGCGTGTTGCTGTGATTCTAAAAGCTTTGCCATGGGTATTTTAAATACCAGCAGGGTCACCCACGGTGGACAAGTTTCAGCTGAGCTTCCAGACAAAGGCAGACCAGGAAGGAGAGAGAGAGACTACTTCCAAATATTTAGTCACTGAACACCTTATGAATAGCAGTAGAATATTGTCAGCACCAAAATACTGAATATTGAAACATGATGAGGAACACCAGATTATTGTCAGATGTAGTGCCAGAAGTTGAACCCCTTAAGTTGGAAGACACTCAAAATGTGACTGGGGAAGAGCTGCCTCCTCAAAGTAGAGCTGACCACGTTGATGTGTATGTATTAACCCCCTGGGGGCCCTCATTTGCTTATGGGGCACAACTCAAAATGAGGAGAAACAACTGTAATTATCCATTAATAATCGGATAATAATCGGAACACAGAATGTAAAAAGTGTGAATCTAGGAAAATTGGATATTGTCAAGAAATTAAATGGAACACATAAACATTAATATCCTAAGCATTAGTGAGCTGAAATGAACTAGTATTGGCTATTTTGAATCTGACAATCACATGGCTTACTATGCTGGGAATGAAAAATTAAAGAGGAATGGTGTTGCATTCATCAACAAAAAGAACATATCAAGATGTGTCTTGAAGTATAGCACTGTCTGTGACAGGATAATATCCATGTGCCTACAAAGAAGATCAGTTGACACCACTATTATTAAAATTTACACACCAACTATTAAATTCAGTAAAGATTAAATTGAAGAATAAAATAGCTTCTTCAGTCTGAAACTAATCAAACATACAATCAAGATGTACTGGTAATTACTGGTGATTGGAGTGCAAAGGCTGGAAACAAAGAGCAAGGATCAATAGTTGGAAAATATGGCCTTGGAGATACAAATTATGTTGGAGATCACATGACAGAATTTTGCAAGACCAATGACTTCTTCATTGCAAATAGTTTTTTTTAAAACAATATGAAAGATGAC
>NW_006408872.1:1203237-1208561 GCF_000296735.1 Chrysochloris asiatica | reverse complement strand
GGGATTATAATCAATGTAATGAAACAAGTTATATGAATTGTTGAATGTGAAACTGATGATGTGCCCTGTAAACTTCCACTCAATCTACAATAAAAACCTTAAATTAAAAAAAAAGACAGGAAAGAAAAGACCAAAATGGATGTCAGAAGAGACTCTGAAACTTGCTCTTGAGTACAGAGAAGCTAAAGTGAATAGAAGAAATGAGGAAGTAAAAGAGTTAAACAGAAAATTTCAAAGGGCAGCTCCAGAAGACAAAGTGAAGTCTTAAAATGAAATGTGCAATGACCTGGAATTAAAAAATCAAAAGGAAAAAGACTCTCACCACTTCACAAGCTGAATGAACTGAAGAAAAACATAAAGACTTGACTTGCAATACTAAAATATTCTATAGGCAAAATATTGAATGATATATCTCAAGAAATTTGGAAGACAGACACCTGGCCAACCAATTGGGAGAGATCCAGAGTGACATTCCTATTCCAAAGAGAGGTATCCCAACTGAAATGTTGGAATCATTGAACAATATCATTAATAATATCACATGCACATAAAATTTTGCTGAAGATAATTCAATAATGGTTGCAGCAGCAGATCAACAGAGAACAGCCAGAAATTTAAGCCAGATTCAGATGAGGACATGAACCTAGGGGTATCACTGATGTCAGATGGATCTTGACTGAAAGCAGAGAATACCAGAAAAATGTTTACTTGTGCTTTATTGACTACACAAAATCTTTCAACTGTGTGGATCACAACAAACTATGGGTAACACTGCGAAGAATGGGTATTCCAGAACACTTAACTGTGCTCATCAGGAACCTGTGCATAGACCAAGAGGCAGTCTTCAAGCAAAACAAAGGGCTATTGAATGGTTTAAAATCAGGAAAGGTATGAACCAGGGCTGTATCCTTTCACCATATTTATTCCATCTGAAGATGGCGCAGAGAGCCTGAGAAACTGGATTACATGAAGAACGTGGTATCAAGACTGGATTAATAGGACAGTTCTACTCCGTCCCACGGGGTCGCTATGAGTTGAAAACTGACTCAGGACCCTAATAATGACTATAAAACTTAAATTATTTCATCAGAACTCGACTAGAGGAAGATAAAAAAAAAGTTTTTTATAAAGGAAACAAGTGTAAATTGCTACAATTTGATGAACTTTACTTATACTTATGGATGTATTAGCTCAACTCAGAAGGAAGGAGTCTTCACATCAAGGATCAATCCTATCCCCTCTGTACACAGGGTTGATAAGGATGGACAACTTAAGACACTGGCTATCTAAAATGGGGAGGGGGGCAAAAAAGGCACAAAGTGCTGGCTTACAAGTTTTCACAAGGGAATTTAGTTTCAGAATGTGAGGGAGAAGGTAGGATCCCCATCAAATAGTTTACATCTTGTCTTAATGGGTCTGGTGAAAGGAGATGGAATAAGATTCTTACGATTCAATAGTGAGTAATTGTTATCATGACTAATTGCAATTGTCACAACTATAAAGGTAGACATTTTGTAACAAAAAAGGGGGAGTAGTTAATCTTACAGTCCAGGTACAGAGGACCCTAAGACCATCAAGGAAGAAGAGCACGAGCAGAATGTGGGACCCTATTCAGAGAGGCAACAACACCAGAGATGGAGGCAGAAATGAGGACATGGACAGATAGAGCAGATGAGGACTCTAGACTCATGGAAAAAGAAAGGCTTTGTGCTGGCAGTCAGGAGGCAGGCTTGCAGAATGTGCCCTTTGGTTGTTTAAATGATTATATACTCCTGAGTATTTATGTGCACATACCAAAAACACAAACAGAGGGAATAGAATCAAATACTGTTGAATGATGATGCATGGAAGAGATACTATAATCACTGCAATGAAATGATGAGTGTAAAACCAATGTTTTCACTCAATTCACAATAAAAACTTTTAAAAAAACACACACCTTAAATTATTTTTAAAAATAATAGTAATACTACAGATCCCTCTTCATTGAGTTGATTATGACTCACAGAAACCCAAGGTAGACATGAAATTCCAGTCATGGGACTAAGGTTAATAAAGACCCAAGCTTTAGGAGACACAGAGATCAATAGCCTATCATAGTCCATAAAGACAATGTTCTATATCCTACTTTGTTGAGGAGTGACTGGGGTCTTTAAAAGCTCATAAACAGCCATCTACGGTGCAACTATTGGTTTCTTTATGTCCAGAGGAAAGAAGAGTGAAGAAAATGTAATTAGTCCAATGAACATCAGTCTCCAATACCTCCAAGACCAGAAGAACTAGATGATGCTTGGCTGTTGCTGACAACTGCTTTGAGAAGGAAGGTCCTGGATAGAATGGAAAAAAAATGTGGAACAAAACTCCAAATCATAAAAAAAAAACTCTTACTGGTTAGATTAGACACTGGTAGAACCCCCAAGACTATGGCACTTTAGGCACCTTTCAAGTCTGGAAATGAACCCGCCTGCCCCATGGCTTAATTTTCAGCAAAACAAATAGACATGTCTGTAAAGGGAACAATAACCCTAAGTTCTGTGTTGATTAGGCCAGGATTTCCAGCTTATTCCCATGATGAAACCTAATACAAGCATAGTTAACTCTATGATTATTGGCTATGAGCAGCCAATCAATTGAAGGGATGTTTCCTTGAGCTATGGCCTGCTCCCAATATAATGGACATGCAAGGAAGGCTCTACCCCATCTCTCTCTTCAGCTAGGGACCTGGGACTCTATGACTGTAAACCATTTCATTAAAATTTCTTTTTATGTATGTACATTAAAAACAAAAATTAGATTAATAACCTGAGATATGCAGATGATACAACCTTGCTTGCTGGAAGCGAAGATGACATAAAATACTGAAAAAGATGAAAGACTAAACAGCCTTCAGTAAGAGTGCACCTCAATGTAATGAAAACAAAAATCCTCATAACTGGACCAACAAACATTATGATAAATGGAGACAAAAGTGAAGTTGTCAAATGCATCATTTTGTTTGAATCCACAATCAACTTTCCTAGAAACAGCTGTCAAGAAATCAAATGACAGATTGCATTAGACAAATCTGCTGCAAAAGACCTCTTTAACATGTTAGAAAGTTAACACATCAGTATAAGGACTAAGGTACACCTGACCCACATCATGGTATTTTCAATTACCTCATATGCAGATAAATTTTACAATAAATTAACTAAGACTGAAGAAGAATAGAAGAATCAATGCACTTGAAATATGATGTTAGAAAAGAATATCAAAATGCCATGGATTGCCAGAAGAACAAACAAATCCATCTTAAAAGAAGTGCAGCCCAAATGTTCCTGAGAATGACAAGTCTGTCATACTTTGGGTCATGTTATCAGTCCCTGAAGAAAGACATCATGCTTGGTACACTGGAGGATCAGTGAAAAAGAGGAAGATCCCGCCCCTCCCAGCCTGATGGATTGACACAATGAGCAACAGTGAGTTCACAGTAACAACACTGATGAGGATGGTGCAGGACCAGGCAGTGTTTCATTCTGTTGCACATATGGTCCCTATGAGTTAGACCTGACTCGACGGCACCTAACAACAATAACAGCATCTTAGAAAAGTCTGACATTTGGGATACTTTAACCTCCACCTCATAGGGACCATCCTTGTGCTGTTCCTTCTAAAGGAAATGATTCTTGGAAGACCTTAATATAAGCTTTTCAAAATTGTAATTTTTACATGAATGCTCAAATATTATCATTCCCCATATATTCTGTCAGTTGTTTTCCTTCATTAGTTTTCAAGAAAATGTCTGCAAAGTACCCAGAACTGAAAACTCGAATTTGTCATTCATGTTTTCAAGCAAAAATGGTGTTACACACACACACACACACACACACACACACACACAAGCAGTTAGTTATCGTGTAACTCAAATAATCACACATGTGCTTTTCCTCAAGATAGGGACTGCACCATGTTATAAAGTAGAAATAATCTATGCATACTTACCATTTCATCACATATAAGGAGCCTTCAAAAAGTTTGAGGAAAAATTCCATTACCCTGAATTCTATTTTTCCACAAACTTTCTGAAGCCTCCACAGTCCTGGTGCAGCACTGTAGGATACGTGCTGGATTGTTAACCACAAGACCAGTGGTTCAAACCTACCAGCCACTCCTTGGAAACCCTATATAGGGTCGCTATGAATCTGAATCAACTTGATGGACTTAACGACAGTTAAAAAGACAAGGGTCGAGACTTATGAAAATTACTTTTTACTGCTCCATCAAGAGCATATTTTTAAGTGATAGCAGCATGTTTTTTCTGGAAATGTGTATTAGTGAAGAATACAATCATCATTTGTACAGAATAGCATCAGCACTTTTCCATTGCTTTTGCACCACCAACACACCGAAAAGGCCAATAACATCTTAGTATTATCATGAAATAGACTTGTCCAGACAAGCCCCCTGAAAGGGTCTCAGAGACCCAAGGGATCTACAAATCACACATTGGGAACCACTGACAAAAATTCCAGAAGGAAAACCAGGGAATGAGTGGGTACCAGACACCACCTCTGGAGAGATGCCAGAGGCACACAGCTCACCTCACCTGGGAGGACTTGAACACTACCTAGCACACAAAAGGCACTTAATAAGTAATCCACTACAATTTGATGAACTTGACCTATGCTTGTGGATGTAATTGCTCAAAGGAGGAAACAAATCTTTACAGCAAGGATCATTTCCACTCCCTCAGTAAACATGGTTGACAAGGATGGGCAACTTACACATTAGCTACCCAAAATAGAGGTGGGCGGGGGAGGACTACAAAGGAAAGAAGGCTTGCAAGCTTTCAAGAGGGAGCCTAGATCCAGAGAGAGGGTGGAGGGGATGGTAGAATCTCCATTGAGTGGTCTCCAACCTGTCTGAATGGGGCTGATGAAAGGAGATGGGGGTAAGACTCTTGTGGTATAATAGTGAATGACTGCTATCAGGACAGACTGTGAGTGTTGCAAATGTAAAGGTAGACGTTTTACAACAAAAGGAAGGAGTGGTTGATCTTGCAGTCCAGGAGTGGAGGACCCTGGGACCATCAAGGGAGAAGAGCGGAGTATGGGATCCTATCCAGAGAAGCAGTGATGCCAGAGATGGAGGCAGAGACAATAACGTGGTGAGATGGAGTGGCTGGGGGACTCTGACTCTGGGAGAAAGAGGTTCTGTGTGTTGATGGGCAGCGCGCAGGCTTGCAGGGTATACCCTTTGGTTATTTGATCATGGATGCATGCAGGGAATTGTAATCATTGCAACAAAACAAAATAAGAGGATGAATGTAAAGCTAATGTTCTCCC
>NW_006408872.1:1192795-1203137 GCF_000296735.1 Chrysochloris asiatica | reverse complement strand
AAAAAGGCACTTAATAATTACTGGATGAATATATATATAAATAACAGAAATGAAAAGCAGTGAGAACTTCAAAATAAGGGACAAGTGCAAAGGGTGTTCTTAGAATCTTATGGCAATCATTACCATAGAGGTGATCAGGGAAGGCTCAAATAAGGACATCTAGGCAGGGATTTAACAGGTCAATAGAATTTGGATATGAGAACTTCTATTATATGTCATAAAATATTCAGGAAACACAACAAATGATTATTGAGATGGCAATGTCAGGATGGCATTTGAAAACTAAGAATTGTATCACAGAGCTCAGAAATTAAATAGAGCTAAAAAGGAAAACATTTTTAGGAAAGCAGATTCTTCTCTGCATATGTAAACTGACCTTTCCCTCTTTTCATTTGTCTCCATCTAGGTTACAGTCCCTGCACTATCAGAATGGAGGAAAACAAGAAGTACACAAGTTATAAACTACAAAATAGACCTGGTCACCAGAATTAAAAAACTGGAGTAGGACAAAAGTAGCCTATTGTATAGTAATTTCCTTTCTAATCCACTGCAGGCCACCAACACAAAGAATAAACTTACACTGCAGTACACATTTTTAAAGCAGTTCAGCAACAATAGCCCCAAGATAACACAGTGTACTACATAGATATGCCAAATGAGCTACGAGGTGCATCAAAGGTAATTTGTTACAATTTGCACAAATGTCTAGAAAGTCATTCTTTAAAAAAAAAAAAATCAAGGTTATACCTCTAACAATCTCACTTTTACCCAGGGACATTCTGATATACTTTCAGGAGCCACAAGTGTATGGATTGTTCTGTGTGTGTTCATAGGGGATGGGAGGAACTTTAAGAAGATGAGAGTACATGGAGCTCTGTTAATCTGAAGGAGACCCCTAAATCCAAAAGGGAGGAAGTTTAGGTATAAAACCAGGTTAGTTTCTTATATCCCCCCTGGGAGTCTCCCCTAGTAATTTCTAATGAAAGTCAGTAAACCTGTTTTAGGTGAAGAAATCAGTGCCTGGTAAGAATATTCCCTGAGGGTCAACCTCAATCACAAAGGTTGATAGGAGGATCCTGTGAGGAAGTAGAACAAAGCCAGGAATTACAAATGAAGACAGGGGCATACTTTTAATGAGTCACTGCCAGCAAACAGGCGGAGGCTAGAGTTTTTCCAGGTTATTCAGGTATCACTTAATCAGCTATAAAACTACTCTATTTTGACATCACAGCTTTCTGAATCAGAAGTTTATGTCTCCCTTAATTTCAGGGGATGGGATGGATTATGGAACAGAAAGAGAAAGAGAACCAGGTTTTATAACCTCTAACTGATAAAAATATAAATATGATAATGATGACAACTAACTCTGGTTACTTTAAGATGATGCTTCATTAATAATACCTTCCTTTAATTATGTTAAATAAAACATTTACCAGTTTCAAAGCACTTTAATATACATTATTCAACTGAATTTTTACAAGAATGCTGTGATATCAATAAAATTGGTGCTCACATCATTTTATATCAGAATAAATCTAAGAGATGTTTAACATTCAGTGGAGACTCATGGGTACCTACCAGATTCCAGTCACTGTGTGAAGACACCAAAAATCTGCCTAAGACCCAGTTCTTATCACTAAGCAGTTCTAAGTCCAGTTGAGTGGACACTTATCAGTAACAATCACAATACAAACTGCAAAAGCCAGAACCAAAGGTGTGGAAGCACCCTCCCTGGGAGCAAGGCCAAGTGTGACTGTGCCCAAGTAATCGCTGACCTATTTTGGCCAAAAGGAAGGTGTCAGGCCAGTCTAGGAGTCTGAACAGAAGCCAAGGTTCCCGCCTCATTGGCTGCAGCTTCACTCTGCCATCTTTGCCCTCTGTCACTTCTCGTCCATCCTTTTCAAAGAATAAGCAACTTTCTCCAGGTTTCTCTCCACATGACATTATCTTATTCCCCCAACTTATCTATACATCCCTTACATGTGTCTAAGATGACAATAGTATACATGAAAGAAACATTACTTTAGCTGAATTATTTGTCTCTATGTGTCTGGGACATACAAACTATGAAAGTTATTTGAAAAAACAATCCAATCTGATTTAACCATCAACAAGTAGCAAGTGCTCAAAAATATAATGACAAGACAATGAGAGAATGAAGAGTACAAGGGAAAAGTTTAATAGCAATCTGCAAAAACATATTTGAAATGTGTATAAAATCTAAAGCGCATCTAACTACATGATTTTCCCTGGATTAAGAAATGCACCAATTCAGCATGCTGCTATCACAGTTGTTACGTGCTGGCGAGTGGATTCCAACTCATAGTGACCCTGTGTAGGGTTTTAGAGTGGCTGGTGAGTTTGAACCACCACCCTTGCAATTCAAACCAACCTTGCAGTCCAGTGCTTATACTACAGTACATTGAGTCTTATTTGATTTCTTCAGACTTCCTAAGAGCACCTAATCAAACAAAAACTAAAAAGTGCCATATACTGCAAAATTTTTAATTTTGAGTAATAAATTCAAAACAATCTTAAGTGGATGTTGCATTAAAAGTAAAACAAAAATAGCAAGGATATACCACCCTAAGGTTGTTATAAGGATTAAATATTAAATGAGTAAGTACATGCCAGGTAAGCTTAGAGCAGGGCCTGGCACATAGCATTAGTTATTACATATTAGACGGTTGCTTCAAGAATTTACTACCCTAACCCAGACACACCACTCTGAAACTTGAAAAGAAAAGAAAAGAAAATTGCTAAAAGCTGAAAATACATTTAAGACTAGAGAGCTTAGTTAAGAAATATTTAGATGCTTTTTTTCAAGGCCTTCCTGATACTGGGCTGGAACTAACTCTTGGCCCATTCACAGCGGCCTTGGAAGGAAGTCCAGCATAGGGAATACCACCCACTGCCTCTGAAGCCCAAAGACTTCAGTTTATTTTTAGCAACCTAAGAACCTTTTATTGGACAGAATTTTTCTTTTATGAGTGGGACTAGCAGTAACCTCTTCTAAGTATTAAGAAGTGCCTTGCATAGTTTTAAGGTATTTTAGCCTCGTAACAACCCCAAGAGGCAGGTGCTGCTAGAACCCCATGGCACAGGGTGCAAAGCACTCCGCAAGGACAGCGGGTGCCAGGGACAAAAGTGGAAAGAGCCGCGCTCGGGCAGCCCGGGCCTGCACCCTGGACAAGCACCACTCACCGCCTGGACAAAAATGGTCATTCTCATCAAGATTCGCCTGTTTGCAGCCAAACGACCCAGCGAAAAGGACAAAGCCCAGAAAGGGGGCCGGTCCCACCGCTGCACCTCCTCCTCTTGGACCCGGACTGAACCCGCCGGGCGCGGCTGGGAGGGGGTCTCAGGGTTCAGGGCGTCAGGGCTACACGGGTGTCCCAGTGTGAGGGGCCGAGCAGGGAACTGGTTGTGAGGGATAGGGCGGGGTCCCGGTATGAAGAGCCGACCGGGGGTCCCGGGGACTTGTCCTCACCTTCCGACAGCTCCAACTCCAGTTCGGCCAGGCTCTCCCGCACCTCGGTGGGCAGAGGCACCGCCTCCAGCGGGCAGCCACGGTCAGCCATGGCACGCTCCGGACGTGGGCCGGGGCCGAGTTGGGCCGGGGGCCGGAGTGGAATAGGAGCGGCTACGTAGCTCCCCTCAGCCTGGCGAGCCGCATCCGTCCGGCCCCTGAGCGGGAGGCGGCGGCGGGAGGGGCGCGGCTCGGGCGGCTCCGCACCGGCGCGGGAGCGGGCGCGAACACATGCACGAGCGCAAGCTGCTCTTCTCGGCGCCGCCGTCTCGCGCGCCCCCGACACCCCACCAACCCCCGCCCCCCCCGTTCGACACGGGAGCGCGCGTGCGCTAGCTGGGCGGGCAAAGCTGCACGTTGCGCCGAGGAGAGATCGTGCTGAACACGCGTGCGCAGGGGTAGGCCGGGGTTTCGATCGTGAGTGCACGGAAGGGTAGCCGGCCGCGGGCTGGGAACTCTCGGTCCCGCCCAGCAACACTGAGAGCTCACTTCCATTGGTCGGACAGATGTGTCAAGGCCAGTCTGGGCTTCCATTGGGCGAGGCGTGAGAGTATTACGCCCAAACGCGTTGGGCATGAGAAGTACCGTTTTTTGGCCAGGGTCCTAAACTGTGTTTTGTGTCCGCTGTGTTAAAGCGTCTGGTGGTGTAGTAAGGTTACAAGTCTGAGCAGGCTGCCTGTGTTCCTTAGGGGCAGCGGCGGGGACGGTGGTTCCCTGCTCGTCCAGAATTGGCGCCAGATCGATGACTCCACCCAAACCTCGGGGCACACTTTGGGTGACCGACATGGACTCCGACGTGGACTCTAAGGCAATTCCCCTCTAGTCGGAGCTGCCTTTTAAGCTGCGCGCTGCTCAGGAAGCGCTCCATCATCTCCCTAGAGTAAAGAAGGGTCTGCGACTTAGCGTACCCCTGAGCAAGGCCCTATTGCAGCTTCACCCACGACCAGCCCAGGTCACCCTGGTTTGCACATTGTTTTCCATTTTCGGACTAGATGTGCCTCAATTTGATTTCCTTGCTGAGACAGCCTCAACCTTCCCTGTCTTTGCATTTCTGTCATGATCACAGCAAGCATATAGACTGGGGTGTGTGCCAGGCATTTTGTGGCCTGTGGGCTTACTCACAATGTAATAGCTGGGTTCCCAGAACAACTTCCAAAGACAGTCAGGAGAACGTTGTATCCTTTTGAACTAGTCTTAGAAGTCTCAGGGCATCACTTTTGCCACTTTCTGTTGGTTAGAAATAAATCACTGAATCTCAATTGGACTCCCATCTTCTGAAGAGATATGTATTTTTAAAAACACCCTGCATGGAAAAAAGCTATGAATTATGATGAACAAAGCTAAAGTGCCAGAATTGTGTGGCAGACAGTGGAGGAAAGAATTAAAAGACTCAGGAATGTGGGTGTGGTGAGATTTATCAAAAGAAATCTCTTATCTGTATGCTGGTGGTGTGTTGTGGGGTCCATTCCGACTCATAGCAACCCTATATAGGGTTTCTAAGGCTACAAATCTTTACGGAAGTAGAAAGTCTCATCTTTCTCCCATGAAGTGACTGGTAGATTGGAACTGCTGACCTTGCGTTAGCAGCCCAACTCGTAACCCACTACACTACCAGGACTCCTTGTATCTGTATGTTGTTAAGTGCTGTAGAGTCACTTCCAATTAATAGCAATCCTGTATAGGGCTTCCAAGGAGTGGCTGGTGAGTTGAAACTACCAACTTTTGGGATCAAACCAACCTTGTGGTTCAAACCAATCTGAGGACAAGTGCTTATCCTAAGAGTCCACAGTAGGACTCTATTGATACTGTCAAAGATTTTGACTCCCCAGATTGCCCTGAATCTTTGGAGCCTGCAAATGTGGTTCACCTCTCCCTACTAAAAGTGAACACACTTTCCTGCCCATTAACTTGTGTGGCATTGTGGAATAATGCACTGGACTGTAAGGTCTGTGGTTCAAATTCACCAGCTGCTCCTTGGAAACCCTATACAGTGTCACTATGAGTTGGAACCAATTCGATGGCACTTAGCAACAACAACACACATACATATAATTACAGTAACTTCTTAGCATAATTCAGCTGGAAACATGCCTGTCTGATGAGACAGAAAAGGAACTGTATCCCCGACCACCTCAAAACCAGTACATACTGGTGGAGCTGGGGAAATAGGGCTAGATTATGAAGATGATGGTAAAGAGAACCCGAATGTGAAATTTGAAGAGTTAATTGATCTGTGAACAATCTTCCAAGATGTGGCAAAAGACTCTAGGGAATGGTGTAAAGATCCTATAAGGATGGATTCCTTGAACCATAGTATATCATTTATTATCTCTTGAGGTTACTGTAGGTCAGGGCATAGTGGAGGTGATTTATCTGTGCTCCACAATACCCATAGAGTCAACTAGAGCAACTCAAGGGCTGGACGTTGGAATAATCTGAAGTTTATTCACTCACATGTCTTTGTACCACTCAGATACACTTCCCCATTGATGCTGGAAGTTGGCTGCAAACCAGACTGGCGATGTCAGCCAGAACACCCACAGTGGTTGATCCCTGTGGCCTGGGCTTCCTCACAACATGATGGCAGGGTTCCAAAGGCAACTTCCAAAGACAGAGCCAGGCGAAAGTTGTGTTCTTCCTTTGAACTAGTATCAGAAGTCACATGGCATCACTTTTGCCACTTTCTGTTGGTTAGAAATGAGTCACTAAATTTCTCTCACCCATATTCAAGGGGAGAGGAAGTAGACTCCATCTTCTGAAAGAATATATATAAAAGAATTCGCAGATGTATTTTTTTTAAACACCATACATGAAAAAAAAAGCTATGGACTATGATAATCAAAGTTGGAATGCCAGAATTTCTGTGGCAGACATTGGAGGAAGGAATTAAAAGGCTTAGGAATGTGGGTTTGGTGAGATTCATATACTCTGTGCTGCCAGAAGACCCATCAGATGATTCTATTTCAGTTGGAAGCACAAATAACATACCATTTTCAAAGGTCATAAAAAATATAGGCTGGTGAAAGAAATACTTACAGGGCTAAAATGTTCAGTGATGGCCAGAACCAACGGTAGAAAATAAAGAAGTTGGCTTAGTGATAGCCATGACCCTGAAACAAAGGAGTCTAGGAGGCAGCATTTAACTTACAGAAGTCGGAAGATTACAACTATAATGACCAGTAAGGTCCAAGTATGGCGCCGTAGGTTAATGTGCTGGACTACAAAGTCACTTTGAACTGCACGGTCGGTGGTTCAAGCTCACTAGCTGCTCCTCAGAAACCCGATACAGGGTTGCTATGGGTTGGAACCAACGTGACAGCACTTAACAACAACAATATCCAAGTGACAGTCAATGGCACCTGACTCATAGAAATGGTTACTAAAACATGACATTCCTAGAGGCAGAATCAATGAGCAGCTGAGTAGGATACTACCAACAGAAATCAAGGATGGATGATAGAAAATCAAGGTGGTTTCCCCCAAAAAAAAATCTGGATCCCACACCTAATTTTAAGATGTGGGCCAATTTTCAGACATGGAGCCCATTAAAGAGGTGATCAAATATCTATAGAAAGGACACTGCAACGTACAGCAATTATAAGCAGAAATTAATTCTTGAGTCTTCCAAAGGGTCCAACAGCCATTGCCTTTGACATTTATAGCCTGAGTGGAAGTCATTAAATCTATCCAAGCTTCAGCTTTCAGTAAGTCCATCAGGACTGTGGACCCACTTGGTGGTCATTTTTTAAGGACCCCTGGTAGTATAGTGGGTTGCGAGCTGGGATGCTAGCCCTAAAGTCAGCAGTTTGAATCTACCAATTGCTCCACAGGAAAAAGATGCTTTCTGCTCCTGTAAAAGTTTACAGCCTTGGAAACCCTATCCAGGGTCGCTGTGCATCAGGAGTCACTTGATAGCACACAGTCAACTGAGTGTAATTGATCTTGACATACTTGACAGCATATCTGGGTCCTGGGTCTATAAGGTTAGAACCATCACAATAGGAAAAGCCAAACTGAAATCTCTCCTCACCCCTATGATGATAGAAAATAAAAATAATGTCACATGTAGGGGTGAAAATGGAAGAGATTGGTTCTTCCCTTAAGTATCTAAAGGATGGAGAATGGTGACCCCCAACATACCTATTTGTATGACCCCTGGAAAATAATGGATCCTGGAGAATGACAGTATACTACCTGAAATTTCAGTAGCCCAGATTAACATAGCCTCAAGTACATGTAGATGGCTATTGAGCTGGTGAATATGTTCGTGTTCTTACATTCAGACAAAAAGCATCATCAAGAGCTGACCATTTATTTGGGCCATTAAGCAATCTGGATTTTTCAGGTTCAACCTTGTTTATACTCTTTCAATTTTTCAGTGGGATGTTGCTGCGTACATCCAATTTTACGATTTTTTTTTAATATATAGGCTACCCCTTCCCATAGCAGACTTTGTACTTCCTTGGACTATCTTGAGATGTAACTCTTAGTATAGTTCCAGAAGCAATGAGAGCAGTATGGATGGGACTTGAGAATTGGAATCTTGTGAGGCACCTGTCCCTGGTGCAATCATGAAGTGTTAATACAAGGGAACTTCAAAAAGTTTATGGAAGATCCTAGGACCATCAAGAAGGAAGAGCTTAAGAGGAGCAAGAAATCACTATCTAGAAAAGTGGTGACCGCAAGTTCAATGGCAGAGGCAGTGGCGTGGAGAGAGCAGCTGCAGTCTCTGGGCCCATGTACTGAGTAAGGCTGTGTACCTGTGGGCAGGAGGCTGGCTTGCAGAATTTGTCCTTTGGACATTTAAATGAATATATATATTTTTGCTTTATATGTAAAAATCAAACATTTTTGCTTTGTTCATTTGTGAAATATAAGATGTAAATGGGGAACCACAGGAAGGAAGTGGGATTAACTGTTGTTCCAGAGAGGGAACTGTAATCATTGAGATGAAACAAAGTGTATGATTTGTTGAATGAAAAGTTGATGATCTTATCTGTAAACCTTCACTCAATTCCCAAGAAGTTAAAAGAAAATGTTTGTGGAAAAATGAAATAGAAAGATAATGGAATTTTCCTGAACACTTTATAAAACCCCCTCTTATTCAGGCTCCCATCGTTTTTCTAACTTCTTGTTGTTCAAGTGCCATCAAGTCAATTCCGACTCATAGCATCCCTGTATAGGGTTTCCAAAGAGCAGCTGGTGGATTTGAACTGCCAATCTTGTGGTTCACAGTCCAGTGCTGTTTTTCAATTTTGTTGTTCTTCAATGCCATTGAGTGGATTCCAACCCATAGCTACCCTGTCTGTATAAGGTTTCCAAGGAGCAGCTGGTGAGCTTGAACCACCGACCTTGAAGTTGAAATGAATTAGCAGTCTGACGTATTAGCCCTCAGTGCCACACCAGGATTCCACTTAGTAAAAACGAACAATTTATTTTCAGCTGGCAGGAAACAGCAATTCACCTTGTTTTCTTAGGGACTTTGTTCACTGCGACATCAGAGTAAGAAGACTGCAGTAAGCATTGGACTGCTAACTGCATGGTTGGTGGTTCAAACCAATCAGCTGCTCCATGAGAAAGATGAGGTGGTCTGCTCTCAAAAAGATTTACAGTCTCTATCAGTCAAAATGGACTCTATGATGGTTTGTTTTGTTTGGGAGGGGGGAATCATAGTATCATTTGGGTCCACTACATTAAAGACACATAGTGGTTATGAATAGGGCTGCGAACCTTAAGGTCAGTGGTTCGAAACTACCAGCTGCTCCACGGGAGAAAGATGAGGCTTTCTACTCCCGTAAAAATTTACACCCTCGGAAACCCTTTACAGGGTCGCTATGGGTCGGAACCGACTCGACGGCACTTAACAACAACATTAAAGACCTCATATTAACTGGTCCTAGTGAGCAGAAGGAGTCCAGGTGTGGTGCTGTGGGTTAATGCACTGGACTGAAATGTCATTTGAATTACACTAGCTGCTTCTTGGATACCTTGTTCATGGTTCTTATGGATTGGAACTGACTTAAGGGCACTTAACAACAACAAAGTGAGCAAGAAGTGCAAATACTTTGTTCTATGCCACTGAGTTGGTTTCAATTCATAACAACCACATATAGGGTATCCAAGAGTGGGTTTTAACTGCTGACCTAAAGGTTAGCATTCCAGTGATTATATTAGAGCACCACACCAGGGCTCAGCAAATACTTTAGTTAGCTTTACAATGCATGTGCTATATGGTAGGCGATTCATCCCATGAGAAATCAGGGCCTGCCTATTTCTAAGGATTAATTAGTCTGGAATATTGCATTATCCTCTCAAAAGTGAAAGAGGAGTAGCAAAAAGATGAAAGACTTGGATGACTTGTTTAGATTTTTGACCTAGAAAATAAAGACCAGCACTAATGCAAGCTGCCCGCTTCTCTGGACTTATGACGGGCCTTTTGCAATTAAAGATGCTGGATGGAGCTGCAATATGAATCCCCACTGAGGCAGAACCCTAGATGTTCGGAGCAAAGCCTTGCCACCAGTTGCTCATTCACCATTTGAGAAATAGCAACAAATTTGCTACACCCCCCATGGGACACCAACAATACCAAAAATCTCCAACTACTCACACACTGGGTGCCATCTGATAACCAAGTCATAAAGTTTGGCATGTACAACAATAAATCATTAAGTGGAAAGACTATATAAATGAAGAGAAACAGCTGTAAACATCCATTGAAAATCAGAACGTGCAATGTACAAAATATGAATTTGGGAAAATTGGAAGTTATCAAAAATGAAACGGAACACATCAACATTGATATCTTAGGCA
>NW_006408872.1:1191422-1192001 GCF_000296735.1 Chrysochloris asiatica | reverse complement strand
AGACTCTGAAACTTGCTCTCCAGTGTAGAGATGCTAAAGCAAATGGAAGAAATGAGGAGGTCCTAGAGCTGAACAGAAAATTTCAAAGATCAGCTAGAGAAGATAAAGCCAAATACTATAATAAAATATGCAAAGATTTGAAATCAGGAAACCAAAAAGGAAGAACATGGTCAGCATTTCCCAAGCTGGGGGAACTGAAGAAAAAATTCAAGCCTCGACTTTCGTTATTGAAAGTTTCTCTGGGAAAATTATTGAATGATGCAGAATGCATAAAGAGAAAATGGAAGGAATACACAGAGTCACTGTACCAAAAGGAAATGGTTAATGTTCAATCATTTCAAAAGGTACCATATGATCAGGAGCCAATGACACTCAGGGAGGAAATCCAAAGTGCATTGAAGGAATTGGCAAAGAACAAGGCACCAGGAAATGATGGAATAAAAATTGAAGTCTTTCAAGAAAGTGAGGTGGCACAGGAGGCACTCACTCATCTCTGCCAATAAATTTGGAAGACAAGTATTTGGCCAACTGATTGGAAGACATCCATATTTGTGCCCATTCCAAAGAGAGGTGACCCAA
>NW_006408872.1:1188455-1190037 GCF_000296735.1 Chrysochloris asiatica | reverse complement strand
TATATATGAGATTGGCCTTGACTCAAGTTGTTTTTAAGTGTTGTTGAGTTGGTTCCAACTCATAACAACCCTGCGTAGGGTTTCTGAGGAGTGACTGGTGGGTTTGAACCGTCGACCTTGTGGTTAGCAATCCAGTGCTTACCTTCCAACATCAAGTTGTTGTAGTTGTTAAGTGCCATTGAGTCAGTTCTGACTCATAGCGACCCCTGTATCGGGTTTCCGAGGAGCAACTGATGAGTTTGAACCAGCAACCTTGCAGTTCAAACTGACTTTGAGGTCAAAAGCAAATCCTATGGCCCCATACCAGGTGTCAAATAGGCAAAAGTAAATTGCATGAGTAGGTGGCTCATGCTACCATTTAATTTCTGCTGTGCTATCCCTCTGCCTCTATCCATTCCTATTCTGAGTATGAATCTACTTTTCCTGCCCAAAGCTCATTTGTGGATTTTCAAAATGATTTACCATGATTGCTTTTGACCAGAAAACTACTCAGTGTATCATCAGAAGTGTGATACGAGGCTTAAGACAATGGATTCCTGTACTTAGAAATACCTCATCTAATAGATGGTAGGGAAACCTGTTAAAGACTCAATTTATAGTGCCAGATTGAAGACAATACCCTGTTTTAAATGGCATGATCACTACAGGATGCTGTATATGCTTTGGTGCCATGTCTCTAATAGCCAAAATACATTGGCCTAAGAACGTGGGTGAAGATAGAAATGCCCCTTTCATGCCAAATAATCCCTGGAGGAATTTCTGACTCTCAATCCTATGACTTTGAGCTCTGCTGGCCCAAGGGAGGATTGCTTTCACAAGATACAACAATATCGTCTAAATAAAGCAGGCATAAGAGTTATTGTACTGACTGGTTCAATTGATCTATCTTAACAACCAAGGGAAAATGGGTGGCTGGTACACAATGAGGCCAGGAAAATCTGTGCGGAATGCAGTAGGTTAACTGGGCATCTCTTGGTTCATATTACTTATTACATATTACCAACTGGGCATCTCTTGGTTCAAATGTGAAAGAAGAAAAATAGTCCTATAAAGGTAGAACCATTAAAGTTCTGAAATTGTTAAGGAAAGAAAGTTTACATTATCTAACCAGCCAAGAAATTTAGAAGACAGCTAACTTGACAACTGATTGGAAGCCAGAGAAACAAGAATTAGTGACAGAGGGAGGGGATATGAAGGTAATTTAAAAGATACTGCTACTAGCTCATGCTCTTCTCCCTTGATGGCCCTAGGGTCTTCTGTTCCCTAAATGTAAGATTAAGTACTTCCCTCTCTTCTTATCATCTGGACGCTTCATTCTCTACTCTAGTCCTCTGTGGCTATGTCATTGACTCTGAGCCCAGGAGTCCCCAGGTCTTGCCATACTGCTGACCAATCAGGTCTTCACCTGGGTTCACAGGAGTCTATTGATTGTTACGGTTGTGACAATTGCAATTAGTTATAACAATTTCTATTGAATCATAAGAATCTTATCTCCATCTCCTTTCACCAGACCCATCTAGACAAGATGAAAACTATTCAGTGGGGGGTTCTACTTTCCCCCACACACTCAGAGACTAACCTC
>NW_006408872.1:1185309-1186993 GCF_000296735.1 Chrysochloris asiatica | reverse complement strand
CTCTGGGCTCCAGAGTCCCCAGGTCTTGTCATACTGCTGACCAATCAGGTCTTCACCTGGGTTCACAGGATTCTATTGAATGTGGTAGGACTTAGCTCACAGCTTCATTGCTGGTTTTCCCAGTGTGGCTCAATTTTGAGACAAACAATAGATAGGCCTATAAGGAGATGACCTATATAGATACACCTTAGCATTATCAACCATTCAGAATCAAAAGGGCAGCATTTACCCAATGACAAAATGGAAAGTTTGGAAAGGAGGAAGAATGGAAACAAAAAACACACAAAGGAAATGGTATAAGTGATGTTACATTAGGGAACACAATCAATGAGATAAAACGTATATGAATTGTCCAATGTAAAGTTGATGGTCTGCTCTCTAAACCTTCACCCAATTCACAATTAAAAGTTGATAAAAACTGCTTTAAGATCAGCTACCTCAGACAGTTTATTTTTCCATAAGTCTTTTAAGACAGATCAAAGCTAATGAAGACAGGTTTAAGGAATAAATCCTAACTGGGTACCAGTCTTGGCTATACCAATATGATCCACAGCAAGGTCCAATCAAAATAATGGTTTCCAAAGTGATTTGCTGTTGTTGCTGCCATTGAGTAGGGTCCCACTCATAGTGATCTGTATACAACAGAATGAAACATTGTCCAGCCTGTGCCAGCCTCACAATTGTGTTTGACCCATTATTGCTGCTACTGCGTCAGTCCATCTTGTTGAGGGTCTCCCTAATTTATACTGAGTATTACATTTAATCAATCATGATATCCGTTTCCAGGGACTGCTCCCTCATGATAATATGTCTGAAGAGAGACAAAGTCTTGCCATCCTGGCTTCTAAGAAGCATTCTGGGTGTACTTCGTTTAACATATATTTGTTCGTTCTTCTGGCAGTACATGGGATTTTTATTATTCTCCAACATCATAATTCAAATGTATTGATTCTTCCATGGTTTTTCTTTCTTAGTCACGTTCACATTCATATGAAGTGATTTAAAATACCATGGCTTGGGTCAGGTGCTCCTTAGTTGTCAAAGTGATATCTTTGCTCTTGAACACTTTAAAAGACGTCTTTTGCAGCCGATTTGTGTAATGCAATATGTTGATTTCTAGATTGTTGCTTCAGTTAGTGTTGATTGTGTTAGTGTTGATTGTGGATCCAAGCAAGAGGAAGTTTTTTGACAACTTCAATCTTTTGTTTAATCATGATGTTATTTATTGGTCCACTTGTGAGAATTGGTTTTCTTTACATTGAGGGGCAATCCATACTGAAGGCTCTGGTCTTTGATCTTCATCAGTGTTTCAAGTCTTCACATCCAACAAGGTTACATCATTTGCACTTTGCAGATTGTTAATGAGTCTTCCTCCGATCCTGATGTCATATTCTTTACATAATCTATCTTCTCAAATTATTTGCTCAACATACAGGTTGAATAAGTAACGGTGAGAGGATGGAATGCTGGCACACAGCTTTCCTGATTTTAAACTATTCAGTATCTTCATGTTCTTTCTAAGGACTAACTTTTGCTCTTTGTGCAGGTTTCTCACGAGCACAATTCAGTGTTTTTGAATTCCCATTTTTCACAATGTTATCCATAGTTTGTTGTGATCCACACAGTTGAAAGCTTTTGCATAGTCAATGAAGCACAAGTAAACATCTTCCTGATATTCTCTATT
>NW_006408872.1:1181655-1184427 GCF_000296735.1 Chrysochloris asiatica | reverse complement strand
CAGGTTATGGCAACTCTTTTGGCATTGCAAAGGGGCAATCTTGACAGAAGTCCTGGTAGTACAGTGGCTTCAGTTCTGCCATATGAGGCCCTGGCCTTTAGGTCCTAATAACTCTATAGTTCCTCCAACTACAGGGGTGAAAGCAGCTTCTGGTACTTGCTAACTTGTGGGTTACCTCACTATCCTGATTGTCTCAGCTCTTCCATTATCAAGGTAATCAAATCCTTGTATAAAATTCCTGGCTTGAAAACCTAGAGTGGTTTCTGTTTCCAAGCCTGGACTATGACTAATACCTTATGTTCAGTAAAAGCATTCCTGGGTGAAATTTTAAATGGTTGTGATATATATTTTCCCCATCTTTCTTTGCAAAAGTTTTCAAAAAGATCCACTAAATACATTCAATATTTTAAAGAGATTTTGCCATATTTACTGAATCCATATAAATATTTGTCTGTGAAAGAACATATAAATATATTTTCTGTAAGCCATTTCAAAATAAGTTGCAAAGCCATACCTCTTTATCCCAAAACAATTCACAATGAGACTCCCAAGAAGCATTCCATTGTATCATTATCACACCTATGAAAATTAACAATTCTCTCAAAATTATGATCCAGTCCATTTTCAAATGTACTTAGTGACCTCAAAAGCTGCCTTTTA
Source organism: Chrysochloris asiatica (assembly GCF_000296735.1). NCBI lineage: Eukaryota > Metazoa > Chordata > Mammalia > Afrosoricida > Chrysochloridae > Chrysochloris > Chrysochloris asiatica. The sequence goes on along the minus strand of NW_006408872.1, from coordinate 1,183,767 downwards.
AAATGGCCTTTCCCCTCAATTTAGGAAATAACCAAGTTTTGCATGTTGCGTTTGGTAATGTCTTCATAGTCTTTGAATGTAGAACAGGCCTCTCACTTTTGTTTTCCCATTGCCTATTTGGTGAAAGTAAAGAATACCAGGAAGAGGTTTACAAGTGTTTTATTGGCTATGCAAAGACAATTAACTGTGTGATTCATAACAAATTTTGGGTAACATTGTGAAAAATGGGAATTCCAGAACACTTAATTATGTTCATGTGGAGCCTGTGTACACAGACCAAGAGGTTGTCAATCTAATAGAACAAGGGGATACCGAATGTTTTAAAATCAGGAAAGTTGTGTGTTAAGGATGTATCCTTTTACCATGCTTATTCAGTCTGTATGTGAAGCAAATAATCTGAGAAACTGTACTATATGAAGAACACAGCATCAGGATTGGAGGAAAAGTTAAACTGTGGTATACAGATTTTACATCCTTGCTTGCTGAAGGTAAAGATGATTTGAAGCAATTATTGATGAAGAAAGACTGCAGTCATCATCATGGATTTAAACTCAACATAACAAAAACCTTTATAACTGTTACCAACACTGAAGTTGTCGAGGATTTCATTTTGCTTGGATCCACAATTAATGCTCATGGAAGCAGTCAAGAAATCAAACTATGCGTGAGACCTTATCCAGATAAGCAGTTACACCAGAGATGGAGGCAGAGATGGGGACATGGAGAGAGGGAGCAACTGAGGACTCTAGATTCATGGAAAGAGAGGGACTGGGAGCTGGCAGCCAGGAGGCAGACTTGCAGAATGTGTCCTTTGGTGGTGTAAATTATTATATATGCCTAAGTGTTTAAAAACAAAACAAAGAGCTAAAGAGAGAAAAACTGTTAACTGATGGCACATGGCGGGGATTATAAGCACTGTAATGAAACAAAGGTGTATGATTTGTTGAATGTAAAACTGATGATCTGTCCTGTAAACTTTTACTCAGTCCACACACACACACAAAGTGCTTCTCTGCTCACTAAAAGGTTTGACGTATGAACCTACCAGCCGATCTTCAGGAGAAAGATGGGGTAATTTGGTTCTGTAAATTGAAGGCAATGGGTTTGCTTTTTTTGTGTGTGGTTATATAAGCTTGTAAGAGTTATATATAATAATATGGTATTGGAACTTGGTAAAGTTTAGTACTACCGATTATTATCTTTGAGTCTGCCTTATTGGTCGTATTTATTAATTGTTTAAAATAAATAGCACAGTGTTTTGCATTAATTCCACCGGTACTAATTTATGTTCAAATATAAGATTGAATGTGTATGAGTCTGCCTAACTCTGTGTCATTAAATACTTATTATGTTGTTTAATGTGAAATATTTATGAATATAATATTGCATTGAATTAAAAAAAAAAATTCTGCCAAAAGAAAAAATGTATTGGGCAAATTTGATGCAAAAGACCTCTTTAAAGTGCTAAAGAATAAAGATGTCACCTTGAAGACTAAGGTGTGCCTGACACAAGCCATGGTATTTTCAATCACCTCATACACACGTAAAAACTGGACATTGAATAAAGAAGACCAGGAAGAATTGATACCTTTGATAATTATGTTGACAAAGAGTATTAAATATTCCATGGACTGGCAGAAGAATGAACAAGTATAGCCAGAGTGCTCCTTGAAGCTAGAATGGCAAGAGTTGGTCTCACATACTTTGGAGGGACAAATCCCTGGAAAAGGAAAAGAGGAAGTCCCTCAATGAGATGGATTGACACAGTTGCTACAACAACGGACTCCAATATAGCAACAATTGTGTAGATGGTACAGGGTCAGACAGGCCAGTGTTTCGTTCTGCTGAACTAAGGGTGTGAACTAACTTGATGGCATATAGCACCACAGGCCAGGTACCTGCAGAATATCCCATTTGTCTTTTTCATCATGGCATCATATCATTTGCTCCTCTATTCCCTGCACAGGCAATCAATCTACAAATTACAAATGAGTTCTGCTCCTAAAACAGACTTTTAAGTCAAATTTGTAAATTGGAACAGGTATGGTTCTCATTTAGTATCAGTCAGGTGTTCTAAAGCAAGTGGAAGAAATGATGAAGTAAAAGAGCTGA
>NW_006408872.1:1179596-1180696 GCF_000296735.1 Chrysochloris asiatica | reverse complement strand
CCAGTGTGAATAGGAGGCTGGCCACACCACTTTGGTATGCTGCTTTGGTGTCTGAATTCAGGTGGGGTCAACTCCAGACCTACAAAACCTTCAAAGTCACCAGACTGGCATTTAACAGTCATCCTGCCCCCAGCTTCCCTGTAGTCCTGATGAACATTAAAACCATCTCCATTAAGGGCCCCCGTGAACTACTTTGGGATTGAGTGCCCTGAATATAGGTAACAATGAGGCCAATAGAAACTCCATCCAGGGCCAGGAACTTGGATGCCACATTCCTTCCACCACCATCTCATGAGCTCCTTTAATTTCAACCCACCAGTGATTTCCCCCCTCCAGGTACAACAACTGCTCTGTTTGTTTTTACAAATAATGGCGGCTCCACAATACCCCGGAGATGAGACAATTTTAGCTCACACGAAGAAGAAACGAGAGAATGGCTTAAATGACCAAGACGCAGAGACAGAAAATGTTTCTGAAGAAAATGTAATGGAACTAACTGAAAAAGAATTCAAAAGAATGTTAAATTAGGTACCTTCAAAGTACCTATAGAAAGATCAAGGAAAGCAAGGAGAATACAGTAAAAAACTTAGAACAATTCAGGAAAACACTATAAGGACAAACAGGCAAAATAAATGCAAATTTTGAAATAATACAAAACCTGCAATTAGAAATCCAGAAGATTAATACTAAGATCTCCAAAATGGATAATACACAGAAAGGCCAAAGGTGACGATGTGAATCAATGGAAGCTCAAATTACTGAGCTTGAAGATAAATCTCTCAATATTAGTATGCTACAAGAATAATCAGAAAAAAAGAATAAATCTGAAGAAAGCCTGAGTCACGTGGGACACTATAAAGGGGAACAACTTACAGGTGATTGGAATTCCTGAACAGGGAGACAAACACAGAAAAATTATCGATGAGTTGTTGGAAGGAAACTTCCCTCACATCACGAAAGACGAGAAGATAAGCATACAAAAAGCTGAATGAACCCCAAACAGGGTAAGACCCTAAAAGCAAATGACCAAAACATACAATCAAACTTTCCAAAACCAAAGGCAAGGAAAGATTCCTGAGAGCTGCTTGAGAAAAATGAAG
>NW_006408872.1:1177982-1178991 GCF_000296735.1 Chrysochloris asiatica | reverse complement strand
TGCTCTTTGGAATGAGAACCAACAATAGTAGACCACAATCTGAGATTACCATACATGACACCACCACCCAGAACACAATTCAGAAATAGAAATATTTAAAGTAAAACAAACCTATAAGACTGAAAAGATACCAATATGTAATGAAGTCAACTACAAAGCAAAAAAGAGGGACAAGTGTAGAAACATATATTTCCATTTTCCAAATGGAAAGGGAGTCAGGTGGATTCCAAGATAAAATAGATTGTTTTAAGAAGGGAAAATTTAATAAATTAAAGGGTAACCTCAAAGAAAAATAATATACCTGCATATCTAAATTTAAAAAGAGAAAAATCAGATTTAGTAAACATTAACACAACAAAAATGAAAATGAAAATCCACAACCAAAATGAACTCAGCATAGCAAATTATATGGAACAAAGAATCCAGCAGCATCACACACATAAAAATGAAACAAAAAAATCCCCCCAAAAACAGCACACACAGAAAAATGACAGCAATCAATCCATACCTATTGATAATTACACAGAATGTAAATTAATTAAATGTACCAGTCAAGAGACATAACAGGATAAGAAAATAGGATACTTCATTATGCTGTTTATAAGAGACATCAAAAAGATGAAAACAACCTAAATGCCCTGTCAACAGAAGAATGGTTAAACAAATTTGGTGTACACACACAATGGAATACTACAAAATGTTGTGAAAAATAATGATGAATCTATGAAACACCTCATAACATGGTTGAACCTGGAGGACAGTATGCTGAGTGAAATTAATCAATCAAAAAAGGAAAAACATCCCACCCCCTCGATACACAAGGTAGACAGAGATGGGCAGCTTGGACATTGGCTACAAAGGCAAGAAGTGACTGGCTTACAAGCTTTTAAGAGGGAGCCTACATCCAGAGGGCACGAAGGAAGGTAGACTCTCCACTGAGTAGTATCCAATCTGTCTGGGAAGGGATGATGAAAGGAGATGGGGTAGGACTCTTGTGGTACAGTAGTGA
>NW_006408872.1:1167948-1177137 GCF_000296735.1 Chrysochloris asiatica | reverse complement strand
CATTATTTGTGCCATTACCAAATAAAAGTGACTCAAAACAGAAGACCAAATAAAACTGTCTTGGAAGAAGTACTGCAGAATACTCTCCTTAGAAGTAAGGAAAATGAGACTTGGTACTTTGGATATGTTATCAGAAGGGACTGGTCCCTGGAGAAGGATATCAAGCTTGATAGATAAAGCAAGAAGGTCAGTGAAGAGTTGGAAAGACACCCAATGAGATGGATTGATACAGTAGCTACAGCAATGACCATTGGACTTCTTAGCCCATGGAACAAGCAAAGTTGAGTGCCTTTGGGCACCTGTTTGTTACTGGAGACTGCCTGTATCACAAACAGAAGTTTAGTATAAAGATTTAAATATTTAAGTTAAACATTTCTAGCAAAAACACCCTATAGGTGAGCCTGTTCACATCACATTACATCAGAAAGCCCTGTATATCATTTTTCCAGTATCAGCAGTGCTTAGTTTGATCCCAATCATGTTAAGTCTGTTAACCTGTGGTGGCTTGTGTATTGGCTGTTATTAAGGTATGTCAGCGGTATTCTGAATACCAGCAGGATCACCCATGGCAGACAGGTTTCAGAACTTTCAGACTAAAACAAACTAGATAAAGGAAAGGCCTAGCAATGTGCTTCCCAAATTAGCCAATGGAAATCTTATGAATCACAACAGAACATAGTCCAACTCACTTGCTTTGGGCATATAATCAGGAAGGATCAACTGCTGGAGGAGGACATTCTCGTCATGTTTGGTGAAGTAGAGGGCCAACGAGGGAGAGGAAGACAGACCCTCAGTGAGATGGACTGGAGCATGCCAATGATTGTAAAGGTGGCACAGGACCAGACACCTTTTTTTCTATTGTACATGGGGGGTTGTCATGAGTCAGAGCTGATGCCTTGGCAGCTATGTATCCCTCTCTATCTTTCTAAGTGTGACCACATGAGTAAGGTGGAGACAGATTTTTCCATTGTCAAAATGAAATTTTATCTTGGCATTAACATCTACTGATGAACCGCATCTAAATTATTCCACCAGAGGTTGCAGAATGATAATTTTCTAGTTTTTTATTGTTCATTCTAAATGAATTTGCTGGCATTTTTCTGTAAACAATAATTTTCCCTCATCAGCATGGGGCTGACTTACAGTTTTAGCCCAAAAAATGCAGAGTGAATGCCTCTTTGTCTTTAAATATCAATTTCCATATTAACATCTTGATATGTAGTTGCTTGTGATTTTCAATTAGCTCTCTTACTCTACCCTTGCCTTTTTAGTTTAACCCTATGTATAATATTCTGTCACCAATTTCAGTCATTATTCTATCGGATGCTTAAATTGAAGAGGCACTTCCTGCTTCTGGGGTTGATTGAGATTTCAGCTTCAGCAACTCAGACTGAAGGACAAGAAGACAGCTTGTCCAAAAGGAAAAATGGACAAGATGAGAGTTTGTTAAAAAACAAGTGATCTTATTACTAGTAATGTTGGCTGATATACAGAAAATGCAGACAGCTGTTAGTATTGAAGGCTGAGAGAAAAATCACTGAAAAGGTATATATAATAATAATAAAAACGGTATTTCATATTAAAGACCAAGTCCAATAAAGTATCATACTTAAATTAAAAATCATGATAAACTGCCCTTTAAAAAACAGAAAAAATATTTATAAATATAAGTATTCTAGAGATTTGGGTAAGGGAAGGATACTAAGTTTGTCTATAAATAAAATGTAAAATTATCATAGTTATTAGAAGTAAAAAGTAGTGGCAACATCTTTCAAAAGTAAAATTACAAGGCAACTAAGATTACACAATAAGCAAGTAGTTAATAGTCTTTACCTGGTGTGGGGCTATAGAGTAATGCACTTGATTGCAAGGTCAGTTTGAACCCAAGGTCAACAGTGCAAACCCACCAGTTGCTGCTTGGAAACCCTATACAGGGTTGCTATAAATTGGAACTGACTCGACGGCACTTAACAACAACAACAATTGTCTTTACTAAGTCAGAAGTATTTTGTGTTCCACGGGAATTTCTTATTTTCAGGAATTTAGCAGACAGTCTGAATATGTGCGATTTTTTGCCAATGATGAAAGCAAGCTGAATAAAATGAAAAAATTAAGACAAGAGCCACTGAGAAATAAAACAATGCTTTAATTTTATTTGTTTAAAACAATATTTGCAACTATACATTTGAAGAAAATAAACAACAAGAAGTCATCCTCAGTTACTTTTTTTGGAGGCAGGCAAGCATGGTCCTGCCAACACAGAGAATCGCACACACCTGATGCTCATGCAAGTATATTACTTCATGAAGGCAAGGCACAAAACATACTGAAATCACATCAGAAATGCTCCATTTGGTTTTGTAGCATAAGAATTTGAACACATGATTAATGCACTCGAGGACTGATGCCATGAACATAAGCCACATCATAAGTTTCCTTTAGGAAAAAAATAGAATCTTTTCCTCAAATACAATGGTCACAAGTATGATCCATAAGGATTTTATTCAATATTTAATCTTCTGGCGACAGGATTTTTTTGAAGTGGAATCTAGGTATAAATAAAATTATATAGCAATTTTGTTAGAAAGCTTCACATATCTTTTAAATACAACTTTACAATTCTTGAATGCTAAAGTTCACCTTGATTTTGGTAATAATATGAATTACAATTAAAACATATCATGATTCAAATTATGAATGTTAAGAAAACACTCAACTACTATTCTAGCTGAAACATCATCTTTCTGTTCCCTACCTGTGTCAAGTGTAAGAGCAAAGAGTCCCAGTTGGTCATTCAGTCATGAGAAACCAATCCTAACACAACTAGTTTTCACATTTCAAAAGATTATCTTGATTTATAATTGTTCTTCTAACACTATTAATGATAGTCAATTATTAAAACTAAAACTAACAACTATTAAGTTCAATGTAGAGAAACTAGTTGCAGGGAATATAAAGGAACTAGTTGCATGTTGGAGTAAAGCTCAAGATGGAAGCAACCCCTTGTCCCTTCAGGATCTGATAGAGAAAGTTGTCATCCTACTAAAAGCAGTACAACTCAGTCAACCATGGGCACTAATGCAGTAAGGGTACTTCTGGCTGAGAGGATGAGCCAATATGCCAATCTGCTAGCAGCTCAGGGCAGTATTGCTGCAGCCCTGGCTTTTCTTCCTGAAAACACCAACCAGGCAAACATTGTGCAGCTTCGTGGCAGACTTTGTAGAGCACAAGGAGAGCCTGTACACGAAACATCCAGAAATCCTTATTGAGAAGCAACAGCTGCTCAAGGGCAGGTCTGGGCCAACGCTGGCCACATACAGATGCCAAGCAAGAGTTCCAATTCACCAATATTATCCTCATGGAGAAAATCCTCCACCTCCAGGTTTTGTAATGCATGGAAATGTCCATCCAAATGCTGCTGCTCAGCTGCCCATATCTCCAGGTCATATATGCACACCCAGGTACCACCTTATCCACAGCCACAGCCTTATCAACCAGTCCAGCAGTATTCATTCGGAACAGGAGGTTCAGCAATATGTTGCTCCTCCTGCTTCAAACACTTACCCTAACACCCCTTACGTATCCTCTGCTTCTTCTTATTCTGGGCAGTCTCAACTATATGCACAGCACCAGACCTCTCAACCTACCTCCAGCCCTGCTGATTCTTTCCCTCCTCCCCCTTCCTCTGGAGCATCCTTCCAGCATGGTGGACCAGGAGCGCCACCATTGTCTTCAGCTTATGCATTGCCTCCTGAAACAACAGGTCCTCTAAATGGTTGGAATGATCCTCCAGCTTTCAACAGAGTACCCAATAAAAAGAAGATGCCTGAAAATTTTATGCCTCCTGTTCCCATCACATCACCAATCACGAACCCTTTGAGTGACTCCCAGTCAGAAATGCTGCAGCAACAACCTTCAGCTCCAATACCGCTGTCAAACCAAACTACATTCCCACAGCCACATCTTTCAGAGGGCCAACCCTTTCACAACATATAGCAATGCCTTGGTCAACCAGGCATGCCACCATCTTTTTCAAAGCCCAATATTGAAGGTGCCCCAGGGGCTCCTATTGAAAATACCATCCAGCATGTATAATCTTTGCCAACAGAGAAAATTAGCAAGAAACCCATTCCAGATGAGCACCTCATTCTAAAGACCACATCTGAAGACCTTATTCAGCACTGCCTCTCTTCAGCCACAAACCAAGAGGAAGCTGGATGAAACCAACAAAAGTTTTGAGTTTCTATATGATAAACTTAGGGAGCAGACGCCATCACCAACTATCATCAATGGTTTATACAACATTGCAAGGAGCACTGAAACGTGAAACTACCCAGAAGGATTGACCATCCATACCCACATAGTCAGCACCAGCAGCTTCAGTGAGACTTCTGCTTTCATGCCTGTTCCCAAAGTTGTTCTCACCCAAGCTAATAAGCTGGGTGTCTAGAAAGATAACTTTACTTTCTACCAATATTGCCACTTTCCAAAGAAACATATTTTAAAAAATGATGATACAGACCAAGTATCAGCCCTCACTAGGATGTTTCCATAGCAGTCAGTCAAATAGTATTTATACTATTTCTGCTGATATATTCACCTTATATCTGCAGCTGTCCAAGACCCTATTTGTTGTTGTTGTTGTTTTAATCTTCTGTGGCCCATAATGATATTCCTATTCTGAAAGATTTCTACATTATTTCCTATTTCTACGTATAGTTATAATATTTTTAAAAAGTGAAGAATTTTTATTACCTTGTGGTATCCCCCCTAGTCTTTGCTGGATCATTTCCAAATGGTGAATATATTCTGTTAAGGAGTGTTCCGGATCTTGAGAAGTATCCAGGGACTTTTCTGATCTTGAATTTGGAGATGGAGTGGACCTTCAAATAAACCACCATATCAAGAAACAACAAAAGAGTTTAATTTATCAAACAGCAACATGGCAAGTGAGCTAAATATAATGCAGGAAGAACAAGGGAGTTTGCTGACCCAGACGCAGTGTAAGAAAAGGATTAACCATTTATTTTTTTTCATATCCTTTCATTACCTCAAAAAAAAAAAAAAATCATACAGTGTTTCATAAAGGGCCACATACTGCTTTTAAAACCAACTTCTACACAATTTATGTCTCAGAGTTAAAATAAGTAAAAACTAATGCACAAATGAGTACGTTACTTTTAATTACTCAATTTTTATGTATAATTATGTACGTATCTTTCACCCAAACTGGCTTATTTACCAGCATCTTCAGATGCTACTACTCTGTGCTGTGAGGGGCAGCCCAAGCACCTACTTGTCTTTCCTTAGGATAAAACCTACAACCATCCAAGTCCCCAGCTCAGCTATCCTTCCTCTCATGTTCTGCAAGCCACAGTGAACACTACCATTCTTCTCACCTTCTAACTAGCAAGCTTCTTGATCTCTTCAGGGCAGGGACCATTCTCTTACTCATCTGTACTATCCTACAAAGTTGCCCCATACAAAAGAGGCCCTCAGCGATTGATGATACTTCAATAAGTACTACCCAATCAAGAAGCCACCAAATGGACAAACCCCCACTGAGCAGAATCAGGCTTCTAGGCCCCTCATCCACTCACAGTGAATTGTTCCCTGCCTTGCTTGGGGCTAACAAAAGCCAGACTTCCAAATTACATTTCTGAGGCCCTACATAAACTGATGGGAAATCATAAGCAGCGCTTATCAAAAGCCACATGTACAATGAGCTGGAAAAACCAGCAGGCCTAAAGGTGAACACTAATCTGTGTCATTTTGTCAAGTCAGTGACCTCTTGTGATCTGCCACATGACAGTGCCATTAACCCTTGTAAGTACTGTTTCTCCTGCCAAAGCAATGAAACTAAGAGACGTTGCTAATTACATAATGCAGCTTGTACAGACAGTCACAAGTACAGAAGCCCCTAGGGGCAATGCTGGCCTAATGACATAACTGAAGGACTTGTCTTGCTATCATAAGAATAATACCTGCTCAATTCAGAACACTGGGAAAACACATAGAAAAATACAATGCAGACATGTATACATCTAAGTATTAACAAAGACACAGGTCAAGCTTTTCTATATGCCTTAAAGATATTTCCATATAATGGAGAAGTCACAGGTAAAACAATTAAATGGCTCACAATCTTCCTCATTCTAGCATGCAAGCAAGAAATGGAATGGAAATCACGTCTTTTGTAATTAGCACTGGGATCAGAGCTCCATGGCTAAGGACAATGTAGTCTTTGTGAGGCTGCTGCCCTCTTGGAACAGGTGCACCCACCTTGCATCATGTCCCCATATGAGTCTCAGACTGGAATCAGTGCACACTAACCACCTAGAAACTACCACAGGGCATTGGGGAAAACTTTTTTAAGTTTAATTTTTTTTTTTAAATTACATTTCACAATCTAAACAACCACAAGTCCCATTGATTACTGTTTTATAATAGAGAACTAAAATAATTGTGGATGTTTAACAAGGTCATTGTAATGCCACAACTGCCAACTGAATCACTAATATAAAGACAGATGTGTGTGAAAAATGCAACTATTACAGAAAACTTAAAGCCAAGCAAGGGCTTCTGGGAGCAGCCTAGCCTGGGGTCCCCCAGATACAAGTCTGTGCAATTTCTGCCCCTTGAGACCGGATTTCACCTATAGCTACAACTTAAAACAAGAGGCTAACATCTTGTCTTGCTCTTATAATGGATAAAGATCCTGGAGCATTCCAACTGACCTTCCCCTCCTGCGTGGTGATGATGTTGGCATGGACCCAGCACCGTGAACAGGATCTCTGATGAGGCGGGAAGAAGCATCCCGGGTTGGAGGAGACCTTCTGGTTTCAGGGAGAGGTGGCTGCCTTCGGGACAATGGTGCTTCTTCCCCCAGAATTACAGCATATGCAGCAGGAACCAGGAAAGAAACAGTATATTTTAATATGAACACTTGCCCACATGTCTCTTAATTCACTCCTATGTGGTGCTATGTGCTAATAAGCTGAACTGCAAGGTCAGCAGTTCAAGCTCACCAGTCACTCCTTGGAAACGCTATACAGTGTTGCTATGAGTCGAAACCGACTCCACGGCACTTAACAACAACAACGAAGCTACTGGGAAGGAGGGGCTGGAGTAAACAAGGGCAGGGAAGGGGAGATGAGTGCCAGGCAAGATATGGGTAAGGTGCTGCCTCCACCTAGCTTAGGAAGAGGGCAAGCAGAAACCCGAGAAACCACCAGGTATGGCCTGTGAGGCTGAATCCAAGTACTTTAGTTTCAAGAAATAAAGTGCATCCCTGATGTGGAAGGGCAATCACCCGGGAACCTGCCTCCAACCCCCTCTTTTATTGTTGTGAGAACACAGGAACACAGCAGCAGAGAACCAAAGGGTGAGCATTCTGTGCTAGTCTCTCCATACTTCAACAGCAGCACCAAGACTATACAGATGTAGTCAGGCTGGCTCCCAGTCACTGCACAGTTCTGTCTCCTTCAGGCTAGCCACCAATGTTGGGACACTTTAGTTCAGGAGAGCTTCCCATTTTAAGACTGACTTTGACTTACAGGTAGCCACATGCAAGTACACAGACATTGAGCAGAGGCACACCATTCTGTACCACAGCAAGTGACCACAGCACCAATCAAGAAACCATGAAAATGCTACTGAGCAGTGAGGCCTGACTAAGCCAAAAGCAACCACTGCTGCCCTAGAGGGAAAGCTGCAGCACTATGAAGCAGAATATGACCTTTTTCATTGTCTCAAACCTTCACTTGGTTTGAGGGAATGAAAAAGGTCATATTATTAAAAATTATAGAGTTGACATACTTAGTATTTCCATATTTTTTAACCATTAGTCTGCTCTTCTCAAACATTTTTGTTCATACATGTATAAGCCACAGTCATATTTCTGATTACTCACAACATAATTTTCACCTGCCTTGTCTGGCAATATCAACAGAATTTTCTACGGAGCCTTATTCTTTTCCTTCTTATCATTGAAAAAGGACCATGATGTTAACAAATACACTACCACAATTGGGAGAGAAATTTATAACATGCAGTTGTTAACAACCCATGTCATACCTGGGTGGAGAGCTTTGCCTTGTGGTAAAGCTCCTTTTCGATCCACTTCTTGCCATTTCTTAACCAAGAAACGTAATCTATAAGAGAAACACATTTAAGATTAGAGTAAAACAGGAATGAAAGGAGCAATGAAAACCCTTTGTGAAAAAATAACCCACAGGGACAGAAATCATCCAATCCGCGAGGTCAGCGAGCTTGGCAAGAGTTTACAGATGGCTCAGTGTGCACTGAGTCCTCACTGCTCTTGGCAACATCCTCAGGCAGAAAGTATGGAGTCTAGGTACACTCTGCCACCTCTGCTCACCCCCGCCTTCTCCCAACAAATGCAGAAAACCTCAGGAATGGTTTCTCTATGAACTACATGGAGCATATATGCAGCTGCATCATCCTTGGTGAGAAAAACACTTTTAGAAATCCAGTAAATTTAAAAATGAAATGTATTTTTACCACTGCAAAGTTAAAAGAGATCAAATTCCTAACACACTAGGGAGCACTCCTCAGAAGAGAATGGGACCCATAAGCCACATTTGCAAGTTGAAGACGGATGATAGTAGCTTATTCAGTTACATATTTGCATGCACCTGAGTGACACAAAAAGGATAAAGAAATCTGAATGCCTAAGATTCATGTTGGATAACATGAAGATGGGTAACATAAGAATTACTGGCATTCCGGAACAGGAAGAATCACACAAGTCCACGGAGGAGTTAGTTGAAGAGCTTCTGGAAGAAAATTTTCCTAACATCCTGAAAAGTGAAAAGATGAACATTCAAGAAGGTCAACGAACCCCTGGAAAAATAGACCCAAAAAGACAATCTCCAAGGCATGTAATAATCAAGACCTCCAAAATCAAAGATAATGAGACAATCCTGAAAGCAGCTAGGGAAAAGAGAAGTGTAACATACAAAGGTAAGCAAATCAGATTAAGCTCGGATCTCTCAAAAGAAACCATGCAGGTAAGAAGGCAATGGGGTGACATATATAAAATCCTGAAAGAAAAAAAACTGCCAACCGAATGGGGGAAAGGGAGGAATAATGTTAAGATGCTTGGCTGTCTTTTGAATTTTGGTTTTCCTTGCATTATATTATAAAATAGACACTGGAGGGGGAGAG
>NW_006408872.1:1134586-1164328 GCF_000296735.1 Chrysochloris asiatica | reverse complement strand
AAGTTCAAACCCATCATCCATCAGCAACTTCTCAGGAGAAAGACGAGGCAATCTGTTCCCATAAAGGTTTACACTCTCAGAAACTCTTAAGAGGCAGTTCTTTTCTGTCCTATATAGGGTCACTAAAATTGACTTCATGGCAGCAAGTTTTGGGTTTTTTTTTTTTTTTGGTATCTGAAGTACAACACTGTCAGTGACAGTCTCATGTTCATATTCTTACAACACCAGTTAATTAAACTACTACTCAAATTTATACACCAATTATGAAGGCCAAAGATGACTACATTCAAGGTTTTGTTACAAACTGTTGCAATCTGAAATTCATCACACATGCAATTAAAATGCAGCAGTAATTAGAATGTGAAAGTTGGAAATGAAGCAGGATTGGTAGTTATAAAATATGACCTCGGTGATAAAAGAATTATGTCAGAGATTGCATGATATAGTTCTGCAAGAGTAATAACTTAGTCATCAGAATTCATTAGGTTTTTTAGTTTTTTTTCCCCAAAAACATCATCTACATATACAGGTCTCACTAGATGGAATACAAGGGAATCAAATCTACTACATCTGTGTAAAGAAATGATGGAAAAGCTCAATATTATCAGCCAAGGCAAAGCCAATAGCTGATTATGGAACAGATCATAAATTATTTATTTATGTGTAAGTTCAAGTTGAAGATGATGAAAATCAAAGCAAGTCTACAAAGGCCAAAATATAACCTTGAATGCATCCTGCCTGAACATATAGACCACCACAAAAATAGATCTGATGCACTAGTCACTAGTGATTGAACATCAGAAGAGTTGTGGGGGGTTGACATTAAGGATATCATACATAAGAAAGTGAAAGATCATTAAAAAGACAGACAAGAAGGAAAAGATCAAAATGATATCAGAAGAGACTCTGAAAGTCTAAAGTGCAGAGTAGCTAAAGTGCAGAGTAGCTAAAGTGAATGGAAGGGTAAACCTTCACCTAATTTACAAAAAACTTAAAAAGTAAAGTCAACGGAAAAAATGGTGATGTAAAAGAGCTGAACATAACAGTTCAAAGAATGGTTTAAGAAGACAAGATAAAGTATTATATAATGAAAGGAGCTCTGGTAGCGTAATGGTTACGAATCGGGCTGCTAACCTCAAAGTTGGCAGTTCAGAACTACCAGCCATTCCACTGGAGAAAGATGAGGCTTTCTGCTCCTGTAAAGATTTATAGCCTGGGAAACCCTGTACTGGGTCACTATGAGTCGGAACTGACTCTACGGTACTAACAATAACAACATGCAAAGACTGGGAGAGTTAGAAAATCAAAAGGAAAAAACACAGTTGGCATATCTCAAGCTGAAAGAACTGAAGAGAAAATTCAAATCTCGAGTTGAATTACTGAGGGATTCTAGGGGATAACAAAATTGAATGGTAGAGGAAGTATTAAAAGAAGATGGAAGCAACAGACAGAGTCACTGTAGCAAAAAGAACTGGCCAGTGTTCAACCATTTCAAAAAGAAGCATATGATCAAGAACTGCTGGTACTGAAGAAAGAAGGCCCTGGGAAAAAACAAGGGTTCAGAAATTGATGAGACACTAATTGAGATACTTCAACAAATGGATGCAATCCTGCAAACACTTCCTTGTCTATATTAAGAAATCTGGAAGACAGCTCCCTGACCAACTGACTCAAATAGATTCATAATTGTGCTTATTCCTAAAAAAGTGATCGAAATGTGAATATTACTGAATATTATTAGTAATGTAGGCAGGCAAAATTCTGCTGAAGATAACTGAAAAATGACTGCAGTCACACATCAACAGGGTCCACATCCAGAAAAGATATACAATAAAGGATATCACTGCTAGTATGAGCTGGCTCTTGGCTGAAAGCAAAGAATATAAAATAGATGATACTTACCTGTGCTTTATTGACTTTGTGAAGGCATTCAACTATGTGAGTCATAACAAATTATGGATAACATTACAAATAGTGGATGTTCTGCATTGAATTATGTCCCCCCAAAATATGTGTCATAAATCCTAACTTCTATGCTTATGGTTAGAGTCCTGGTGTGGCACTGTGGGCAGTTCAAGTTCACCAGCTGCTCCTTGGAAACCCTATACAGGGTACTATGGGTTGGAACTAATTAGACGGCACGTAACAACAACATGCTTGTGGTTATAATCCCATTTGGGAAGGACTGTCCTTGTTAATGTGGCAGGATTACTATAGTCAATCTCTTTTGAGATATGAAAGAGCAAGCTAGCAAGCAGATATGAGGGAAATAGATGCCAAGTCACATAAAGACTGTACAAGAGCAGAAGCTCCAAAGAGACAAAGACCTTTATTCTCAGTCAACAGAGAGAAAAAGCCTCCCGCCCCCTAGAAATTCAGACTTCTCCTAACTATGAGAAAATAAGTTTGTAAAAGTGACATTTAAAAATGAACCTGTTTTTCGGAACTCAGCCAGGAGAAGAAAGAAGAGGGAGGAAAAAAAAACAAAGTGAGCTGATACAGTCTGATGAACTTGACCTATACCTATGGAGCAGCAACTCAAAAGAAGGAACAAATCCTTACAGCAAGAAACATTCCCACCCCCTCCACACACAGAGTGGACGGAGATGGGCAACTTGGACATTGGATACGCAAATGGGGAGGGGGGACTACAAAGGCAAGAAGTGACTGGCTTACAAGCTTTCAAGAGGGAACCTAGTGCTAGGGGGCATGGAGGAAGGCAGAATCTCCAGTGGGTACTATTCAATCTGTCTGGGCGGAGCTGATGAAAGGAAATACAGATGGGTAACTTGTGATACAGTAGTGAACAATGCTTATCAGGATGGATTATGAGGGTTGGAAATGCAAAGGTAGATGTTTTGTAACAAGGAAGGGAGTGATTAACTC
Organism: Chrysochloris asiatica; assembly: GCF_000296735.1. Classification (NCBI taxonomy): domain Eukaryota; kingdom Metazoa; phylum Chordata; class Mammalia; order Afrosoricida; family Chrysochloridae; genus Chrysochloris; species Chrysochloris asiatica. Next base: position 1,161,442 of record NW_006408872.1, on the reverse strand, counting down.
TCCAGTCTAGAAGTGGAGGTCTCTGGGACCATCAACGGAGAAGAGCCGAGAGCGGGACCCTACCCATAAAAAACAGAGATGTCTGAGATAGAGACAGAGACGATGACGTAGAGTGATGAAGCGGCTGGGGACTTTGGATCCAGAGAGGGAAAGGGACTGTGGGCCGAAGACTTGGGGGGGAGGGGGGAGTTTAGGGGGTGGGTTACTAGGATATACCCTTTGGTTGGTTGATGCTGCATGGAGGGGATTGGAACCATGGCAATGAAATGATATACAATGGAATGAATGTAAAACTAAAGTTGTCTCATGTAAACTATCATATAATTCACAATAAAACATTATTAAATATATATATATATATATATATACCTGTTTTGTCCAGAAACAGAGGACCCTAGGACCATCAAGAGAGGAACACACAAGCAGAATGCAGGACCTTATCCAGAGAAGCAGCAGTGCCAGAGACGGAGGCAGAGATGGGGCATGGAAAGGGGGAGCGGCTAAGGACTCTAGATTCATCAACTAAGAAGAGGACTAAGAACTGGTGGCCATGAGCAGACATGCAGAATGTGCCCTTTGAAGATGTAAACTTTCAATCCACAATAAAAACCTTAAAAAAAAAAAAAAGAACCTATTTTGCACATCATTGGATATCCTTGTTATTAGAAAGAATCCAACATGACACTCAGAAAGGGCAGTATATTCTTTTGTAATTAAAAAGCACCATTCTAGAAGGTGATATTTTTGCACAACATGATTTCTTAACAGCAAATGTCAGCTGTGTCTTTTAAAGGTCTCAAATCCATTTGTCTTGAAAAAGGATGCAGTTTCCAAGAGCAAAACCAGATAACCACGTGACAGCCACTCGAGAGGGCCTGGTCCACCCTGTACTCAATGAGTTATACAGGATGGCACTGGTGTGTACCTTAGGATTGCAATCACCACCCTGACAGCAGTTCGGAACTTGGTGAAAGGACGAGATGCAGTGGTTTTTTTATCTGCTTTGGAAGGAAATACTCCCAAATGAGCAATCATTGAGAGGGTTTCTTGCTCAGAGTCTTGGAATCCACCAATTAGCAGTAAGAGGTACTTCTTCTGATAAATCAAGGCTTTTCGAAAGCTCTCAGCTCTCAAATAATGTAGGTACAATTTCTCCATCTAAAAGAAAAGAAACAGGAACACTTAATTACAAGAAAAAAAAGGCATCTTGCTGAGAAATCTCGTATTACACATTTGTATATGCTGCTCTGGAAAAAGAACCAGATTACTGTTTCCTCAGCAGATCATCTTGGGCATCAGCTTTACATAACAATCACAGGCAGAGAAAACCTTGCTACTCAAACAGTGATCTATTTATCATACAATGTTTGGGCCACGAACCTCTGTGCCGCAGAATCACTGAACTGTTATGTCAGTGAGTCCCAAGTTTGATCCATATTGGTGGCCTCATCATGATCTGTGGGCAGGCTGGGTGCTGGCAGTGTGAAACCCTTGGTGTTCATGTTTGCCCTTGAAAATGCATCTACAATTTACCATGTTGTCAAATCAAGGACCTCAGGATCACTGCTCTCCTATTTCCAGTCTGCAGAGACTTGTAATCTTTCAACTCAGTCTTCATCCCTAGTACTTGGGTCTCTCCTCCCTAAGTTCCTTTATCAAGTGACCTGACCACTGGTGTGAGCGTGTTACTATGTGGACAGTGGTGCACACTATCTGTCTATGTGGCAGGTATGCCCAGCAGATGAGAACCTCATAGTACTGGAACTGTCTCCACCAGTATGAGAAAACTTGTGACACATCTAGCCCAAGTGACTCTCACTGCTCCAGCACCATGCAGAGGACCAGCTCACCTTGACACTGCAGGTGACGGCTTCCTCACGTGTCGTCAGCATGCCCAGTCCTGGGTCGGTGAGTCTAAGTGACCCCTGAAAAGCTGTCCTTTCATGCTTCAGTGCAGCCCGGCTTGACCTCTGTGAAAAGAATGGCCATGAGGAACAGTAACTAATGCCATGGGTGGGAGAGGGCCTAGGGGTGAGTACACACGCTAGGGGTCCATCTTCCAGGTGCCATGATGCAGCCCCCTATAGTGGTAACACACCACCCATAAAAGTCATTCCTGTCTCAGTCTTCACCATCTTTGCAATGGGCTACAGTCATTATTTGATTATTATTCATATAACCCTCATCTTCTTTGGTCCCAGAAACACCAAACCTCGTAGATGCAAATACCTAATCCTACCTTAGTTCATCAAGTTACACACATCAAAACCTTACTGAGGGCCCATGTGAACTCTGAGGGGAGAAGAACTGGGACAAAGCAGCTTGTCCTGACCACTCATGTATAGGCTGGGACAACAATAATAGCATATGGAGAGTCCAGAGCATTGCTTAAAGGGAAATTCATCACATGAAATGCTTACATTTGAAAAGCAAGGTCTCAAATGAATCGTCTATATTTTAAGAAACTAAAAAAAAAAAAGCCATAAAAATTGCAGAGAACGTATTATGAATTATTTCAGTTCTTTTATGTTTAATGCTTGTTTTGTGATCCATGATTTGGTCTCTTGAAAGACATATTACCAAAACACTATGAAGAAGAAATAACTTGAATTGTCCTGTATATAGTAAGAAAAGTTGAATCCATCATTAAGTACCTTTTAAGAGAAGAATATACTTAAATGTTTCAACAAACATTTAAGGAAGAAATAATACCAGCTCTATGTAATCTCTTCCAGAAAATAAGAGTAATAGGAAGGAGCATGCTTCAATTTATTTTATGAGGCCACACTAGACAAGAACATTGCAGACCAAGAGCTCCCTTAAACACAGATACAAAAATCCTCAACAAAACATTAATAAATAGAATCCAGTACCATAAAAGAAATGATCCATCATGACTGAGTGGGTGTTTTCATGGAACTACAAGGTACACTCATTACTCAGAAATCAATCAGTGTGATCCACTACATACTAACAGATTAAATTAGAAAAACCACAATAGATGCATGAAAAGCATGACAGATGTCAGTATCCATTCATGATTTTAAAAATCTCTAAGCAAAATAAGAGTAGGAAGGAACTTCATCAAGAAAGAGCATTCATACACACACAAAATTATATTTAACAATAAAAGATTGAATTATTTTCCTTATGGATTAGAAACTAGGAAAGAATGTATTTTTATTGTTTCTATTCACTAATATAATGGAAGTTCTAGTCAGTGCATAAGGCAAAAAAAAAACAAGAGGAAACAAAGGCATTCAAAGTGGAAAGATGGAAACAAAACCACTCCTATACATGATTGACTACGTAGAAAATCCTAAATATCGCTCATGAGAGCTAAAAAGTGAGTGTAACAAGGTTGCAGGACACAACATCAAGTGTAGTTTTATATACTAATTTAGACCAACTGAAAACCAAAATAGGTTTAAGTACCATTTACAATGTTGTTGTTGTTAGGTATCATCTAGTCTATACCGACTCATAGCGACCCTATGTATGCACAACAGAATGAAACATGGCCTGGTCCTGCGCTAATCTCACAATTGTTGCTTCATTTGAGCCCATTGCTCAATGGGTGTTGTTAGTTGATCCAAGAGGAATGAAGTTCTTGACAACTTCAATCTTTTCTCCATTGATAAGAATGCTATTTATTGGTCCAGTAGTGAGAAATTTGTTTTCTTTTCATTGAGATGTGATCCATACCATTGCTGGTACCCCATCTCATTGGGAATCTTCCTCTTTTTCTCTGACCCACCATTTTACCAAACATGATATCCTTCTCCAGTGATTGGTCCCACTGGAGTATGAGAGACAAAGTCCGGCTATCATGGTTTCCAGGGAGCCATTCTGGCTGATTCTTCCAATACAGATTGGTTTGTTGTTTTTGCAGTCCATGGTACTTTTAATATTTTCCTCCAACACCATAGATCAAATGCATCAACAGTTGTACAGTCTTCCTTATTCACTGTCCAAATGTCACGTGCATATGAAGTTATTGAAAATATCATGGTTTGGATTGGGTGCACATTTGTCCTCAAGCTGACATTTTTATTCTTCAACACTTTAAAGTGGTCTTGTGCTTGCCTAATGCAAAACATAGATTGATTTCTTGACTGCTGCTTCCAGGAGTGTTGATGGCTGACCCAAGCAAAAGGAGTCTCTGACAACTTCAATCTTCTTTCCATTTATATGAATGGTGTTTATTGGTCCAGTGGTGATGATTTTTGTGTTGTTTTTTTTTTTACATTTAGATGCAACTCATACCAAAGGCTGTGGTCTTTGATCTCAATCAGTAAGTATTTTAAGTCCTCTTCACTTTCATCAAGCAAAGTTGTATCATCTGCATATTGCAAGTTGTTAATGAGTCTTCCTCTCTCCAATCCTGATGTCATGTTTTTCATCACATATTCCAAATTCTTGGATTATTTGCTCAGCATGCAAATTGAATAAATATAGTAAAAGAAAACAACGCTGGCATACACCTTTCCTAATTTTAAACCATTCAGTGTTCCCCTGTTCTGTTCAAACAATTGTTTTTTGGTCTATGTACAGGTTCCTCATGAGTACAATTAGGTGTTCCAGAATATTCATTCACCTCAATGTTGTTCACAGCCTGTCATGATCCACAAAATCTAAAGCGTCTGTGTAGTCAATAAAGCACATGTAAACATCTTTCTGATGTCCTCTGCTTTCAGCCAAAACCCATCTGATGTCAGTAATGATATCCCCTGTTCCATGTCCTCTTCTGAATCTGGCTTGAACCTCTGGAAGTTCTCTGTCAATGTATGGTTACAGCTGTTTTGAATTACAATAGCCATTACAATTTGTTGTTGCTGTTAGGTGCCATTGAGTTGGTACCGACTCACAGCAACCTTATGCACAGCAGACTGAAACAGTGCCCCATCCTGGGCCAACCTCACAATTGTTGCCATGCTTAAGCCATTTATGCTGCCAATTTGCCAATCCATCTCCAGTGACTGGTACCTCCTGACAATATGCCCGAAGTATGAGAGATGAAGTTTGGCCATCCTGACCTCCAAGGAGCACTCTGGCTGCACTTCTTCCAAAACAGATCTGTTGGTTCTTTCGGCAGCCCGTGGCACTTTCAATATTCCCCTCCAACACCATAACTCAAATGCATCAATTCTTTTAAGGTCTTCCTTATTCACTGTCCAGCTTTTGCATGCATATGAGGTTATTGAAAATACCATGGCTTGGGTCAGGCACACCTTAGTCCTCAACCTGACACCTTTGCTCTTCAACACTTTAAAAAGGTCTTGTGTTATGTATCCCTTAAGAAACCGCACGTCACTACTCTAGATCATTTAAGCCTAAAAATTAATATATAACAGCTTGATTGAACCTTTTTTCTGTAAAAATAAAAATGTTAGATTGTTAAGAAAAACTATGAAATTATCTTAAGTTGTTCCTATGAATCATTATGTCCTGTTTTGAATGATTAATCACATTTCAGTTCCATATCCTGTCTTAATCACATATTCCCTTTGTGACATCCTCCCTTTGTGAATTACATCCTTCCTTTGTAATAAATCCCTCCCTAAAAAAGAGAATAAAAGGCTGAGGTAGAGTGAGTTTTGCATGCAATGTTGTGCAATGCTGGGCAATGCTAGGCAATATGTTTGCAGATCTGTCTACCTGCCAGCTTGCATCATATCTGTGTGTCTGTCTTTTTTGTATATATTTCATCTCTCTCTGTCTCTATCCCTTTCGCCGCCAGATCTCCCTTCTTCGTGACACCCATACTTCCTTGTCGAGGCTAGAACCCGACACAGGACCTCAACAAGATTTAATACAGTCCCAATCACATAACCATCAGAATTATAAACTTTATATTGAAGGATAAAGGAATTAGAATAGACTAAATTATTTATAAAGGAGAATATAGTTACAGGATTCCCAATACCCAGTATGAAGACATATCTGTATTAATCAAAACAGCTAGTAAAGGATTAACAAATAAACCAATGGAACAGAGCATCCAGAAATACAAACACAAATGTTCTTGGCTGACTTTTGACAAAGGTGAAAAAACAATTAAGTGGAGAAAGGATAGTCTTTTAAAGAAATTATGTTAGAAACAAATGGACATTCATATGCATGAAAATGATCCTTGGCCTACGCTTCAGACCATAAACAAAAATTAACTCAGAGTGGATCTCAGACTGAAATAGAAAACGCAAAACTATAAAACTCCAGGCATACTCCATAAAAGGACAAATTGATACTCTGGATTCAATAAAAGTAAAAATCTGCTTAGCAAGAGATAGCACACAGAGGAAGTGAAGACTATCCAGAGACTGGGAGAAAATATTTGCAAGTCACACATCTGACAGAGGACATGTATTATAAAGAACACTCAAAATTTAATAATAAATTTTCTTTAAATAAAAATAGGCAAAAGATTTGGATACTGCACCAAAGAAAACATACAGGTGGCAAATAAACACACAACAGATGCTCATTATCTTTAATTATTAGGAAATTCGACATTAAAACCACAATGAGCTACCACTACACACTTACCGCTGTTGTAAACTATCAAGTTGATTCCAACTCATAGTGATCTTATTGACAGAGCAGAAATTCAATTCTCTATGGGGCGGGCTTTCTTGGCTGTAAAATCTTTATGGGAGCAGATCACTAGGTCTTTCTCCCATGCAGCCAAGCACATAACCATTGTACCACCAATGCTTCTTAAACACCTATTAGAATTGTGTAGGCTAACGTAAAAATAAAAGCACTAATACTATCAAAGCAAGGATGGCAAGTAACTGGAACACTTTGCTGGAGAAAAAGCAAAATCGTACAGTCACTCTGGTAAAGTGTGGCAGTGACTTAAAAAGTTCAATAGAAATTTATGCTGTGATCTAATATCCTATTTATTGGTTTCTGTGCTAATGAAAATTTATGTTTTCACAAAAATGAACACACAAATGGTTACAGCAGCAGTATTCATAATAGCTGACATCTGTAACAACCCTTTAATGGGTGAACAGATCAACTGTGACACATTCATACCATGGAAAATTACTCAGAAATGAAAGGAACAAACTATTGATACATCAACATAATACACAGATAAATGCATACATGTATTATGAAAGTAAGTCAAAGAACCTAGTTCAAAAGATTACATACTATAGGATTCTACTTAGACGACAATCCAGACAAGGGAAAACTATAGGGACCAAGATCACATCAGTGCCTGCCACCTGGTAATGGGTGGATAGGTTGTGACTCCAATTCTTTCAGGGGATGGCATTGTTCTGTATTATGCTAATAGTGTTAAAACTCATACTACTGTATACCAAAAAATGGGCAAATTTTACTTTAAGTAAATTTTAATGTAGCTTTTTAAAGATTTTAAATGTAAAACGAATCACAAACAGCAACCTAATTATATGGAAAAACAAAACTGGCATTACAGAAAAAAGTTTATTAAAATGCATAATCAGGAAAATGTATAAATCGTTCTAACTAAGGGAAAGCCAAATTAAACTAATTTGATCAGCTTATTACATTCTTAAGGAGCTTTGGTAGTGTAGTGCTTATGAATCGGGCTGCCAACCTCAAGGTCAGCAGTTCAAAACTACCAGCTATTCTATAGGAGAACGATAAGGCGTTCTGCTCCCATAAAGATTTATAGCCTCGGAAACCCTGTGCAGGGTCACTATGAATCAGAACTGACTCCACGGTACTTAACAATACCAAAAATGAACTAGTGGTGGGAAAAGCCACATATATAACAAAATGTAAGTGTGTGTAGAAGTCTGTGTGTGCCAGTGAATGTGCCTGAGCCTGTATGTGCCAGCCTGAGTGTGTGCATGTGTGCAAGTGAGTGCGTGTGTATATATGTAAAGAAAGTTCCCGTTTTCTTGCCACATTTCAGGTCAGCACCTCAAAGGTTTCCATTTCCAGGAAAAGGGGCAAATACATACACTCAGGGTGCAGCCCTTTTGCAGGTGGTGCTTCAGAGTCTTTTCAAGCTTGGACACAGCCTTGCACAGCTCCGCCTTCTCTTGGGTCACTGTGCTAACCACTTTTGTAAGGGAATCATTGTCTCTCAGCAAGGCTTCTACAAGTTGGATCTGCAGCTGTGCAGCTGTTTTTTTCTTGAGAAAAAGAAAACAAAAAAAGTTTTAAAGTACTTAGATTAAAAGGTGTGCATATTATTGTGTGTTTTTTGGTGGTGGGGTTGTCATTCAGTGTTGGGGAAAGCACATACAGGCTAACTGACGCTGCATCTAGGTTACAGTCAAGATGTCACAGTGCTTTCCAGTGTCCTACAAAAGGGGTTCTGGCACGAGGCCAGGTCTGTTTCAGCTAACCCTAGTGGTGCTGACAAGCTGCCTTATTCATGACTCGCAGGCAGACCATAAGAGTTCCTTAAAGGAAATTCATTTCTTCCATGACTATATGACTATTCTGCCCACAAAAAGGGTACAAGAACATTGGGAGATGGCACGGGGCCAAGTACAGCAACACATGAACACAGTGGTTAAGGCCAGCCAGCCCCTGATGGGGCAAGAGGACACAGTGCAGGAGGAACATGGGATGGGGGAAAGGGAAGGGGAAAACATGGGGCAGGAAAGACAAGGGCAGGAAAAAAGAGGAGCAGGAACATAGGGTGGGGAGAAAACAGTGGGAGATTGTGGGGTGGGGGGACCCTGAGTGTGAGGGACACGGGACAAGGGATGTGGGGTGGCTGGAGGAAACACAGGACAAGGAAGACACAGGGCAGGGGATGGGGAGGACAGAGAAGAGAGAGGCAGGGGGAGCAGGAAGGAGAGGCACAGAGAGGGCAGAGGGCCACCATGTTATGAGTCCATCACTCACCTGAGAGGAGGTGGATGTGCTCAGGTCAGATTTCAGTTCTTCCAGGGTCTGCAGCAATGAGGCCACTGCTTTCTCATTTGATGATGTCCAGTCATTAATTGTTCTGTAAAAATAAATAAGCATTTAAAGTGTCCTTATGGATACCAACTGACTTACTCCAAAGCTAATTCACAAATCTTCTGGTGGATGGAGACCAAGAAAATGAGGTTGTACACCACCAAAAGCATAGTGCAGCATGAGGAAATGGGGACCACCTGCATGGCTGCTAGAGGGTTACCTAACAGTCCTGAGTGCTTAGGAATTACTTGTTGAGCTACATTTAGTTCATAAGTGTATTTCCTCAGCAAAGGGGCCGGTTGCCGGGAAGTCTATGAATGTAGGAGTGGTGCCACACAACATGACAATATGTCAACAGTTGCACAGCAGGTGCTGATACCGGCCTCGGCCAGAAGTCACTCTAGGTGGGGCAGTGGGACCTATGGGGGTAACCACCTTCATCACCAAACACTGAGCAGAAAGAGGCTTAAATGAAGCTTGGCTTGAAAAATCTTACAGCTCTATAAAATTAATGTAATTAGAGAAAGGAGAATTATGTTAGCTGAATTCTTTCATCAGAAAGAAGAGAAATATCAACATTTTCAATTATTTAAGTCACCCTGGCTTTGACTCCTGAATAGCATGAGCCAGCAGTGGCTGTACACAGCAGCCCCAGTGTGATGACCAGCGACCTCAACGGGTGAACACCTGGAAACATGCACACAAGCACAGAACTAATATCAAAGGAAACATGGAGACCAAAGTCAGGCACTTTGTGAATCACAAGATGTTCTCTAACATTGAAGAGCAAAAAATTCTGTTTTATCAGTATCTTCCAGGGAGTCCTGTTTATTCATACACACAGGACTAAACTTCATTTCACACACACAGAAAAGGAAATAAGGTACATGTTCCATTAAAATGTGGAACTGAAAGTAACAAAATGTCTTTATTTCAGCAAATGGCACACAAATTTTCTAAATTTAAAAACGCAATGCTTAGACTGCACTAATGAGTTCTGATGAACATATGCACACCTGTTCAGAGTCTGGTGGATGAAGCTGGTCAGGAGCCCAGCGGCACAGAGCAGCTGCTGCCTTATCTTCTCTAGCTCCTCCTGCCGCTCTCGGAGGCCGGTGAGGTCCGATGGAAAGCGTGGCTCTGTGTGGCTGGGTATGCGAGGAGAATTCACACAAAGGTCACTGCCAAGACGTAAGCCTTCCTTCGACTGCAGGTCCCTCACCGTCCGCTGAAGTTGCTCGATTTTATGCTCATCACGCTGTCGCTGTAATTCTAGTTCCCGCTGTCATCAATGGTAAATAACATAAAAGAGGCCATCACATACATGTTCCCAATAACAAACTGCCAAGAGTAAGACCTCGCCTAGAGCAGCATACGAGGGGAGGCCCTCACTGGCCAGAAGAGAACCCCAGTGGGTGACATGGGGTAGACACTTTCCTGCACACAAGTCTCGCAGCAAAGCCTCATGGAGCAAGTCACCCCATGCCTGGCACTGGGGTGCTCCATGTGCAACAAGCGTCAGGGGACAGGATAAACGACTCCTAGAGATGTGGTGTCATGGGTTCCAATCTTGCTTTGTGAGGACAATTAAGTTCTCCCCGGGTCCAAGGTAAGCACTCTTGAGTGAAAGGGAATGGTGTTGAGGTGCTGAAGCAAACAGGATGTAGTTTCATTCTGATCCAACACATACCGAATATGTGTCAAAACACAAACATGCTGCACACACAAATTCAGGCACACACAGTCACAAAGCCATAAACACACAGACACAAAAGCTTGAGTAACACCACAAACATGCATATACAAGAGCATATGCACACAGACACAAACGTACATTTACGCACATACATATGCACAAATGAACAGCATACCCATTTATATGCACAAACATACACATTCACAGGCATGCACACATCATGTACATGTGTGAGAGCATGCAGACACACAAGGGCATGTACGTGCGAACACACATGCGCAATGTGCACAGACACACAGGAACATGTACACACAGAGATATATACCTAAAAACAGACAGATATAAACACACCCTGCATGTACACATGGATACACGGGAACCTATTTACACATGCAAGGGGACTTAAAAAAAAGTTTGTGGAAAAATTCCATTACTTTTCTATTTCACTTTTTGAAACCCCCTCACACATACGCACGCACACACACACAAATACATGCATAGAAATGCAGGGCCATGTACACAAAGACATACTACATAGGAGCGGGCACGTGTACTGACACACAGAGACATACACAAGGGGGTTTCGACAAGTTTGTGGGGAAATTCCACTATCCCTTAATTCCATTTTCCCCACTAATCTGTTGAAGTCCCCCATATATCTGTGCACACAAACACATACACCACCTGTCGCAGGGTCTCTGCTACCGACAGATCATTTGAGTGCCCTTTTGCCTTTCTGGGCCTAACCTCACAAAATTTCTACCTGTTTAGTTGTAAAATGGAGATTACACTATTCACTTCACTGTCATTGACTTATTTACTGCTAATTATGTGCCAGGTCCTGTGTGTGAAGGACCAGGGCGAATAGAAAGCAAACACATGAGGTCCCTGCTCCCAGATCTAATTCAACTGGGGAGACTAAGGACATCCCTAAACAAAAACTCACTGGAGAAGAAACTGCAGAAAGAGCAACAAAGTGCTTTCCTAGTGAGGCCCAAGGGACCTCCTCATGGAAAAACTGAGGCCAGATGAGCAAGAAGGGGTTCCTGAGAGTAGGCATGCAAAGCTGGCACTGGGAAGGAAGCCAGAGAGGAAAAGGACAGGACAAGTTCCAAAGATGAAGGAACCACGGGGCCACCTCAGTCCAGAGTCCTGCACAGCAGACAGTAGGAAAGAACGGGAACCTGCCCCACTGGGGCAGAGGGTGTACCCAGCTACCATGGGAGGCTGCTTCCTCTGAACACACATGCACTGCACTCAAGCAAAGAATGGTCATTTCATCTTTAATTTTCCAGTAAGACAAAGGAACTGACAAAGTCTATGGACTGAGATGCTTCAGTAGCTCTGCTAGAGAGAGTCTATGATCCAGATCAACCCAGCCACCTGCAGCAAAAGTAATACCTGGAAGGCCACATGACCTAAAGCACACACATCCAGGTGTATCACAAAGAACACTTATTGACTTAGAAAATATTTTCTTTGCATTTACTTTTCAAGCAATTATGTTGTCACTCATTTTCATAAAAAGTGAAAATCAAATAAATGAGCTTCAATTGAAAACTTTTGACATGGTTTGGAAAAATACTGAAAGAACAGATTCCTTTGACAATCAAAAGAAGGTGACAGAGCCCTCTTCCCAAGGTCAAAACAGACCCTGGGCAGAAAACTAAAGAGCCTGGTCAGCAATGCCCACTTTGGGCCCAACTCCAACCCTTTTCACTCAACATATTGGGACAGTACAGACCACAATCTGCCCAGTATCTACATATTTAAAACATTCCCCACTTCCCAAGACTAAACACCACAAATATTTTGAAGTTTTTAAATCATTACTGACACATAATATATGAATGGACCTCGAAACCAAGGAGTGAAATAAGTCAGTCACAAAAAGATAAATAGTTTATGATCCCACTTACATGAAAAACAGATAGAAAGTAGATGAGAGTTTAACAGGGGCTGGGTAAGGGGGAGTGGATGCTTAATGGGTACAGGTTTCTCTTTAGGGTGATGAAAATGTTCTCTACAATTACGCAGCTTTAGTGGCTGCACAATTCTGTGAACATACTAACAACCATTGAATTATACAAAATTCATATGGTGAATTGCAGAGTATATCCCAATAAAGTTCCTATAAAAGATTAAATACATCCCTGATATGAACATAAAACATTTTATAGCATTTTAGGATCTAATCTATCTTTTTAACATTTAGAAACCAAATGCTTTACTTTTAGAAGTATATTTTGCTTTTTAAACTATTTTATGCCAAGCTGACCACTGAAAAGATCAGGCAAAAAGACTATTTATGTGAGAAATTACAAAAAGGTTTAAAGAACAAAGTATAAAAATAGTGAGGTCACTTTTAAAAAGTATATTAAAGAATATTTTTTAAGAGGGTAAAACAAAGATCAATCCATAAGAAGATGCAAGATATTATATTACTAAAAACAAAAATATTTTGACTGACATAAAATGCAACAAAAAATGGTCACACAAAAAATATAAGTGGAAGGAAAACTGCCCAACACATCCTAGGAGGCCAAATATTATCCTGAAACCAAAACCAGACAAAGACATCAAGAAGGAAAAAAATTAACTACAGACCAATATCTCTTATAGATACAGATGAAAATGTTCTCAACGAAGTACTAGTCAACCAAAGTCAATGGGGTAGCAAAGAAATTAGGCACTATGGTCAAGTAGATTTATCCCAGGAAAGCAAGGCTACCTTAACATCTGAAAATCCATTTACATACCATATTAACATACATTAACATTAAAGAATGGTGGTGGTGGTGGTGGTGATGTGCCATGGAGTTGTTCTGACTGATAGTGACCCTGTACAGGGTTTCCGAGGCTATAAATCTTTACAGGAACAAAAAGCCTCATCTTTCCCCCACAGAATAGCTGGCAGTTTCAAACTGTTGACCTAAAGGCTCACAGCCCGATTCGTAACCACTACGCTACCAAAGCTAGGGGGAAAAATAGCCTATGATCTTACTAGACACCAAAAAGCATTTGACAAAATCCAACTCTTTTATAATTAAAAAAAAAAAAAAAAGTGACCAAACTAGGAATAGAAGGTTACCTCCTTAATTGCATAAAAGACATCTATAGAATACCCACCAAGAATCATATTCTTCCCCCTGGGATCAGGAACAAGAAATACTCTACTGGAGGGCAATTAGCCAAAAAGAACTAAAAAGAAAATAAAAAGTAAAACTAGCTATATTCACAGGTGATATGATTTTGTATGTAGAAAATCTAAAAGAATACACACACACACACACACACAAAATCTCTAATTAGAACGAGTAAACAAGTTTAGCAAAGTTGTAGGGAACAAAATTAATACTCAAAACTCAACTGTGCGTCAGCTTTAGGACTAAGGTGCGTCTGACCCAAGCCATGGTATTTTCAATAACCTCATATGCATGCAAAAGCTGGACAATGAATAATGAAGACTGTAGAATTGATGCCTTTGAGTTATGGTGTTGAAGGAGAATATTGAAAGTGCCACGGGCTGCCAAAAAAACCAACAGATCCATTCTGGAAGAAGCACAGTCAGAGTGCACCTTAGAGGCCAAGATGGCCAAACTTCGTCTCTCATACTTTGGACATATTGTCAGGAGGGACCAGTCGCTGGAGAAGGATATCATGTTTGGTAAGGTGGAGGGTCAGAGAAAAAGAAGAAGACCCACAACGAGATGGATTGGCTAAGTGGCAGCATCAATGGACTCAAGTATAGCAACAGTAGTGAGGTTGGCCCAGGATAGGGCAGTGTTTCGTTCTGCTATGCATAACATTGCTATGGGTCAGTACCAACTTGATGGCACCTAACAACAACAAGAAGTAAGGAATATTCTGGAGATGAAATTAAGAAAATAATTACATTTATAATAGCATGAAGACCTTTAATAAAATTAAAAATTAAGTTAACAAAAGAATAACAAAACTACAAACTGTTGTTGAACTCTATGAAATGGAAAAGCATTTCACTGATTTACTTGCAGAGGCCAGGTGGAGAGTCTGGGACAAAGCAGTGAGCATGAGGCCCCTTCTTCCAGATCTAACTTCACTGGGGAGACTGAGGAAATTTCTAATCATATGTTCATATGGAAACACAAAGAACTCTGACAGCCAGATTGATCTTTCGAGAACAAAGTAGGAAAACTTAACTTGCACTTGCCTAATTCAAAACTTACTACAAAGATGTAGCAACCAAGATTGAGTGGTCTTGGTACAAAGACAGGACCACAGATCAATAGGACAGGGCTTAGAGTCCAGAGTAAATCCTCGCACATGGCCTATCTATGGGGTTGTCCTCCCTGCCATCCCTCGTGCTTTCTGGGCACCAAACAATGATGGGACAGGGCCCTGTGCCGAGGACAAGCCGGCGCTCACCAGTCTCTCCTTGTCTCTCTGCCACTTCTTCCACTTCTCCACGTCTGCATGGCTCTGCCTTGGCTCCGCTCTCCTCCTCCTCTCCTTGCGTGCATCTTGCTCTCTCAATCTTGCCTGTAACTGCTCTAATTCTGCCTGTATCTGTGCTGGCTTCTCCCTCTCCTTCTCCAGAGAGCACCTCAGCTCTTGTTTCTGGGTCTGCAGAGCCTCCATGGTCGCCTCCAGGCTGGAACTTACCTCCCTTTCTCGCTTGAGCTCCTCATTGCGTGTCTGCACCTCGGCCTCCAGTCGCTGCTGGGCACACGCTGCCTGTTGCTGCACACGCTCCAATAGCGCCTGCAGCTCTGCAACACGGGCCTGCTCTGTTCCAAGCTTCTGCAACAGGGCCTGAGGCAGTGAGGACTCCTGTATCCTCCGGCTCAGCTGCTCTGTCAGCAAGCGCTCGTGGGCCAGGGCCTCTGAGAGCTCCCGTGACCGGCCCTGCTCCACCTCCATGCTTTTCTGCAACTCAGCAAGCTTGCTGCGTTCCTGCGCCAGTAGCGCCTCACAGCGGGAGCACTCAATCTGCAGTTCCTTCTGGAGGTTGTCCTTTGCTGTCTGCTCATGTTTCAACGCCACACAGAGTTTGTTATTCTGAGAATACTGCTTTTCCAGAGAGGTTCGCAACTCCTGCAATGGAAAAAAAAATGGGGAAGTCAAACTCACAAGAAAAATACCTGCTTAGTCATCTTGCCAAATCTCTTTTCTTTACTTTGACCCAAGAGCAACTCTTCTTGACTTTTATGGGAGAAGTACACACAAGGTTCCTCTGACTTGTCACTACTCTCAGGCACACTGAGGTATTCTTTGAAAAGCAGCACAGCGTAAGTGCACACAAATGCCACCTCCTAGGGGACTCACAATAACACATATCCTATGATTGGTGTCTTGGAAGCACATTTCACCATTTAACCATAGCATGTAAACTAAGTTTGTACTACACAATAAGCACCAAAACCACCACACAGGTAGTGGGATCACTTGTAAAGAGAAGCTCCATTATAAAGAGAAGCAGTATCACACTGAGGCCCTGGGACAGGTGTACAGACCTGGTGGGCGATGGACAAGAGGAGGCTGCCGCCTACTTCTGGAAGCATGCCTCCAGAGTTGGTGAGATTGCTCAGAGGAGCAGTCTGACCCACAAAGCTGCTGCCCGTACCATCTCTCGGTGACCCTGACATCTTCTCTATCATAGAGAAGGATCTTCTCTGAAACAGCTCTGCTCCTGCCTCAAGTCCCCCTGCTGCTGGAATGCTGCCAGATGGCTTACCCATCAAGCTCCCCAGTTTATACTGAGAAGGCACAGCACTGCCACACCACTGTAAATTACCTCTAGGGCCCGGGAGCTCTGACCCTCTTTTTGCAGGTGTTGGAGCTGCTCTTCCTCCAGTCGGCTCTGCAGGGCATGCTCCTTTACACGCTCTGCCTCCAGCTCCCCAAGCGCGACCTCCAGGTCCTTCTCCTTACTGTCCAGCACAGACCTGGGAGACACCAACACAGTGGGCCAGAGTTCACCTCAGGTAGAGGAGAGTCACTGTCATCTCACTGTGATCATATGGGGAATCCCTTCTTCCATAAACCTAGTGAGAACAGGCGCTATTCAAGCAGCTATGATAGTATCTAACACACACAGTCCATGGCACACCCCAACATTCCACTTTACTTAGATACCAAGAAAAATGTGGCAAGAACTATATAATTTCCATTCATATGTGGCAATTCAACATCTCATAAAAGCTATTAATAAGGGAGCTAGCAGGCAGTGCATATCTGGTAGTAATTCACCATCTTCCACACACACCTCAGCTGAATGACCTCTTTCTGCACGTCATTCAGGGACTTCAGCAGTCTTTCATTTTCCTGCTTACACTCGCAGAGCTCAGATTTCAGATCCTTGACAGTGCTTTGCTCCAGAACAAGCAGCTTCCGGACACTAGTTGCTTTCTCCTGCTCCTCACTCAGTGTCTTCTGTAAGTCGCTGGCTATGCATTTCTCCTGCTCAACCTTATATGCCAGTAATTCAACTGAGAAGGAGAGTAAAAAATGTGAGGTGTATTATTTATTAGCTCAAATGAGCTGTCCAGATGATTCAGCTAAGTTAAAAATACTAGCATGGTCTGAGGCTGTCTTCTTTTGGGTGGCGAACCCTCTTTAATGAGAAGCCCATTACTTCTAATGCAGTTACGACCCTCAGTGCATTATCCTCTTGTGTGCTGCCACCTCTACCCCCACTCTCTGTACTGGGTCTGTGCTGAGCTCCCTTTTTGTAACTATTCCTTTTCCTTTCAGGCTTCCTCTTCCAGTCAGAGACGCATAGCCACATGCTCTTCTGAAACTGCTAAGCCTGGGGTCTCCTTAGACACAAGGGTGGGGTAGCAATGGATTTGCAGGGATGGCTGCTCTTAGCTAACCAATCACCTCGGTCACCCTGGGCATCACCATGGACACAGGAATGATTCCAGTAGAATGGCCTCAGCCCTAGGTGGCTTCACTGGTGGATGATGCTACCAACACTTAAGAAAACAAAAGTATGAGGAGACAAAAGATAAAGTAGAAAACGAGCATCTCATAAAAATTAAATACTTTTGTAAACCAAATGGCTTTATCAACAAAGCAAAGTGATAACCTAGATAGGTAGAAAACTTGGGAGAACCAAATATCTAATGAAGATATAATATTAAAAATGCATTTTTAAAAAACATCTACAAGTTAACAAAAAAAGGCAAACAATAAAAATGGGCAGAAAACTTGACGGGTATTTAACCAAAGAAGATAATCAAATCATCAACGAGCACATGTTTGACACAATGTCAGCCATTTCAAAAACCAAATCCAGTGTCATCTAGTTCACTCCGACTCATAGAGAACCTAAAGACCAAGTAGAACTGCACCGTAGGGTTGACAAGATTATAAAAATTTAAAGAAACAGACTGCCACATCTTTCTCCCAGAGTGGACAAATGAATTTGAATTGCTGATCTTTTAGTTAGCAGCTGAGCATTTAACCACTATGCCACCAGTTTAGGCTTCTTAAATAATTCTTTACTTCACGTAAATGAGATTATACAGTATTTGTCCTTTGATGACTGACTTACAAGAGCAAATAAAAAAAAGTATTGCTACTCAGGGTTCCAGGTAATACGTGCATGGATTTATTCCAAACTATACATGTTTAAACATGTCTGTGATTAGTGTATGGTTACAAAGAAGTTCACTCAGTAACACACTTGTCTTAGGGGTGGGAATGATCCCTGCTGCAAAGATTTGTTCCCTCTTTTGAGCTACTGCATCCATAGTTGTAAGTCAAGTTCATCAAACTGTATCAGATTACTCTTTTTTTCCCTCTTCTTTCTTCTTCTAGTTGAGCTCTGATCACCCAGTCATTGAGGCTAGGTCAAATGGGTATTATCTGCAAGTGTGGGTGCTCTTGTGGCTATGCCCTCTCTTCTTATCCACTGGACACTTCATCCTCCACTCCAGTCCTCCATGGCTATGCCACTGACTCTGGGCCCAAGAGTCCCCAGGTCTTGTCACACTGCTGGCCAACCAGGTCTCCACCTAGGTTCACAGGAGTCTATTGACCATTGTAGGGCTTAGCTCGCAGCCTTGTCGGTGGCAAATATGGTCACCCGTCAAAGCGTGTATTCCCACTGAGTCTTAGTCTTAGAAGGGGGTTTACTTTGAGGGGACTCTACCCCTTGCCTTGATGTCTCCTGGGCAGACAACTTGCTTGTTCTTGTAGTAATTGGTTGTCTGCCTCTATTGTTTTGTGTTTTTCCTGTCAGTCTTTCTTTCAAGAAATATCTTCTGTTCTTCTAGCCACTCCAGGCTGGTCTGCCCATCCTCTCAGAGGTAAATTTCCCAACTCTGAAAATTCTGGATGCTGTTCAGGATTCCACCTACAGTCTTATGTAATGCAGGGGCTCCGCAGGCAGCCTTCTTGACGGGGCACATTGTATCCCCATTTTAGGTATTCCAATCAGTTATAGGCAGAAGGCGGACTTACAAGCTTTCTATGGTGATACTTTTGGCTTTTCCTTTTTCTCCCCTTCCAGTGTCTATTTTATAACGTAATGCAAGGAATACCAAGATTCAGTAGACAGCCAAGCATCTTAACATTATTTCCACCTTTTTTCCCTATTCCAACTATGTCTCAATCCGTGTACCCCCTTGCCCTGTTGTAACAAGGTTGTGTTTCATGTATGATGTTCTTGATGTCATCCCACAACTCTTCTGGTCTTCTGTCTTTAGTGTTTAATGCATCAAATCTGTTCTTCAGATGATCTCTAAATTCAGGTAGGATATATTCAAGGGTCTTATTTTTGGCTCTTGTGGACTTGTTTTCATTTTCTTCAGCTTCAGTTATAATTTGCATTTGAGTAATTGACGGTCTGTTCTACAATCTACCCCTGGCCTTGTTTTGACTGATGATTTAAAGCTTTTCCACCGTTTCTTTCTGCAAGTGTAATCAATTTTATTTCTGTGTATTCCATCTAGTAAGGTCCAGGTATATAACCATCTCTTATGCTGTCTAAAGAAGCTATTTGAAATGAACAAATCATTGATTTTTCAGAATTCTATCATGTGATCTGCAGCATCATTTCTATCACCAAGGCCATATTTTCCAGCTATTGATCCTTCCTCTTTGCTCCCAATCTTTGCATGCTAATCACCAGTACTGATCAATACATCTTGATTGCATTTTTGATGAATTTCAGATCGAAGAAGTTAGTAGAATTCTTCTATTTCATCCTCACTGGCTTTAGTGGTTAGTGTGTAAATTTGAATAACAGTGGCATTAATTGGTCTTCCTTGTAGGCATATGGATATTTTCCTATCACAGACAGCATTGTACTTCATAACTGATCTGGATATGTTCTTTTTGATGATGAATGCAACACCATTCCTCTTCAATTTGTCATTCCTGGCATAGTAAACCATGTGGTCATCACATGCAAAATGGCCAATACCAGTTCATTTCAGCTCACTAATACCTAAGATATTGATGTTTATGCATTCCATTTCATTTCTGACAATTTTTCTAGATTCATACTTTGTACTTTCCATGTTCCGATTTTCAATGGATGTTTACAGCTGTTTCTCTTCATTTTGAGTTGTGCCCCATCAGCAAATGAAGATCCTGTGGGCTTTACTTCCATGGGCTTTACTCCATTTGTGTCATCACGGTCAACTCTACTTTTGGGAGGCAGCTCTTTCCCAGTCACGTTTTGAGTGTCTTCCAACCTGAGGAGCTCATTTTCTGGCACTGTATCTGACAAGTGTTTCTCTGCTATTCGTAAGGTTTTCAGTGACTAAATATTCGGAAGTAGTTCGTCACTCCTTCTTCCTAGTCTGTCTTCATCTGGAAGGTCATTTGAAACCTGTCCACCATGGGTGACCCTGCTGGTATTTAAAATAGATGTGGCGTAGCTTTCCGAATCACAGCAACTCACAAGCCACCGTAGTACGACAAATTGACAGACAAGTGGTGGATGCAACAGCTACTGGAATTGCGATCTCATATCACTCTGCATTTTCAATTTTAAGCAAATATCTTAACCTCAGCAAGCTTTCAGTTGATGGGTGACAAATGCATTTCATAAAGATCAGATACTTCAAAAAAGATGATCCTATCACCAGTATACGAAGCAAAGTTAAAGCTCATGGAGACGATTTTGTGTAATGACTCGTTGCCAGAGAAATGAGTCTTAGGATTACCAATACAATCAGAGAGCAAGGTGCAATCAAATCATGTTTAAACATGTACTGTTTGGAACAAATCTGTGCATGTATTAACTGGAACCCTGAGTAGCAATACTTTTTGACTTACCCTTGTAAAGTCATGAAAGGACAAATAGTGTACTATCTCACTTACAGGAAGTAAAGAAACATAAGAAACGAAAGCTTACTTGTGGTTGGCAAGTGGGGGAAGGAAAGGAAGGTGGGAGTGTCTTGCTTGGGGAGCACTTCGTAAGGAAATGGGGTTAGGTGAATGATTTGGAAAAGGATGTTGAGAATGACTGCAAGGATCTACTCAATGTCACTGAATTGTACATGCAGAAACTACTGAATTGGTGATGGTATGGTTGTGTATATTTTCTCCAGAATAAACAAATATAAGAAAAAAACAAACACAAAAATCATAAGGCAATGCCATAATACAAATGCCTCTGGAAAAAGACAAGCAAGGGTCACTCCTAATCCTTTTGTGACACCAGAAAAAGGTTTTACAAGAAACATTATTAAAAGCTCTGATGGACAGATGCACAAATGTCAGCAAATGGGATCGAATTTCACAAAAGGACCATATGCCATGATAGTTATCCAAACCACCTGCTGCTCTGCTCAACATCGTGTGACTCCATCTGCACCAGAACAATACTGGAGGCCCAACGGAGCTCGACACCCCACGTCATAGTCAGAGGTGGACACTTCAAAAGCAGGGCAAGAATACCACCCTCAGAGTCTGAGCATGTCAGACTCAGGGTCTAAACCAGTGCAACAAGTGGAGACAGAAGTAAAGGCATCAGGTGGGACAGAAACTAAAATGCCATCTGTGCTCAGAAAATGTAGCCATCATTGGCGGACCTAAATCAAGTACAAGTGTAATGATC
Organism: Chrysochloris asiatica; assembly: GCF_000296735.1. NCBI lineage: Eukaryota > Metazoa > Chordata > Mammalia > Afrosoricida > Chrysochloridae > Chrysochloris > Chrysochloris asiatica. The sequence continues at coordinate 1,139,771 of NW_006408872.1, read as the reverse complement.
TGGTACAATGCACCTGGCCTGTTAGAGGCCCCAAGAATCTTCTAGAAGGAAAGCTGGCCATGCAGTGTGTCTCTGGCCATCTTAGCCCCTAGTCACTTCATTCTGAGCCCTATCACCTGAAGAAGGCAGCAGTGCTATTGTTCAGGTTTCATAAAGACAAACTTGTTGTTTTCAGACAGTCCCATTCTGTCCCCTGCAGGATTGAGGAATACAGATACTGTAGAAAGGCAGTCCTCACACACAGGCTCAATGACCTACATTACTGAATGGGTGCATGCTAGTGATCATGTGGCGCAGTTTTAGTATGCATAGACATGAGCGAGGAAGGGTGCTTACTCACCCTGCCTACGCAGCTGGTGTTCCTGGCGGCTCCCACGGGCCTCTGCACTGGTGAGTGCTGCGCAGAGCTGCTGCAGCTTCTCTTGGTTCTGTAGGTGCGTCATGCGCAGCTGGGCACGTAGGGCCTGGATCTCACACAGCAGGCTGCTCCGGTCAGACAAACAGGATGGCTCTGTGGACAGCTCCGGCAGCACACCCTGCAGACAGGTGGTGAGGAGTTAAAAAGATGGAGACCACAGGGGGAGGCTAGCTTGGGAAAAGAGAGGGTAAGTTGGAGGTCAAGAAACCCAGGCCCTTACTGGGACAAGGCACGTGCACTGCTGAGTACTGAGGACAAGCGGCAGCATGTGCAGCAAATGTGCAAGGAGCTCATATGCACATCAGCCACCTGCGCCTGTTGCCTTCCTTCTGGACACTTCAACAGAGCCGCGAGGACCAGCCATGATGTTGCTTGAGTCACTGATTCCAAGAACACAGCCTCCTTATTTATAGGTGAACTGGCGTCTCAGATTTGATCAGTCTTAACACATGTGGGTCTCATCCCAAAGCTCTTGAGGAGGCTCACTTGCCCACAAAGAACGAGGTGAGGACAAGGCACATGTAACTTTGAATTTGTGTGTTCAATCATGACAAGCAGTGCACTGTGGTTACTGCTGCAACCCGAGGCTGAGGTAAAATGTTCTTTCACCACAACCGCACTCCCGATGAGATACCCATGTCTGCTTACCTGTTCCCGGACAACCTTCTCCAGCCGCTCAAGCAGAGAGCCACTATCCCCTAGCTCACAGCTGCTCAGCCTAGACTGCAGCTCAACACCCAATACATGTCGCTCCTTCTCGAATGCATCCTGCACAGCTCGCAGGAAGACTCCTCTCCAGTCCACACACACATCAGAAGGTTCCTAAAACAGAGGATAAGAAAGAACCATTTTTACTCCATACACTGTGGATAAGGAACAAGAGCCACTAAGACAGATGAGACTCATTCCTCCTCCTCAATGGGGAAAGAAGCTAAGGGGGGAGACCTCATGAGGATAGATGATATAGAACATCCACACTGCACCCAACAGAATAAGGACCCAATACTGGTAACGGGGGGCCCTGGTGGCACAAACGTGCTGAGAAGGCACTCAGGATGCCGACGTGCAGCACAGTCTCAGGGCAGCAGGTGTCAGGTGAATGGGCTACAGCCCTTACCCCCAGGATCAACCACAAGGTAGTAGAATGATACTAGGGATGACACAAAGCAGAGAAGGGCTTTATGGAGATACCTGGATTTGGTGAGCACCAATCAGAAGGTCACAGCTGGACTCCACACCTCTCCCTCATGCACCCACCCACTGCACATTGCATCTTCTGAGGCAGAGTTGGAAGCAAAAAAACCAGTGGCAAGGAAAAACTTCCACCTGCTGCCACTTGCCCACCTCCCTGGTCAAGCCATTTCTGAAAAAACATACAGCCCACCCAACACACCCCAGTGCTGATTCTGACTCATAGTAACACGATAGAACAGAATAGAACTGCACCTTAGTATTTCCAGGACTGTAAATGTTTACCAGTACAGAAAGCTTCCGTCCCCTTTCTCCCATGAAGAGGCTGGTGGCTTTGAACCACCAACCTCACAGCTAGCAGTCTAACACTTAACCCCTATGCCTCAAGGGCTCCTTCTGCCTATCCCAGGAACCCATTATTTGCTCAGGGTCTTCAACTGTACTCAGTGCATCATTGTGGCTCCTTGGAAAGGGGAACACACACTGTAAGGGAACCCCATAGTTCCACTGTGTGGCCTTGCACCAACATTACCATTCAGTGCCCCAAATTTTCCAACAGCATATCCCTACCTTCTCTCCTTTCTGAGATGCTTCAAGGGCCGGCACTGCCTCCATCAGTCCCAGCCCCTCCCTTGGGACATGCTCTAATTTGGCACATGGGTCGCCCCTGCCCAGAGTGCTGGGGGGACCCCAGTGCTCAGAAAGGGCCAAGATGTGGTGGCTCTCATCACACACCATCTTCAGCATCGTCTGCAATAAAAATCAAGTCAGAGATGACAGCTAATCTCAGACCTAGAGGTGCTAAGATCCCTCCATTCACACACCCAGCAGGAAAGGAACAGTATGCCTACCACTGTGGCCCCTGGAGCATTTCCTGCTCTTTTCTAATTGTGAGTTTTTATATTATGTAGGTACAACATTCTATTTATTCATTCATCTGCTGGTGGGCATGTACATTGTTTCAATCTTTTTGCTATTATGATAATACTGTGATTAATTGAGGTATGCACGTTTATGTCAATTCTGTTATATCCCTGGATATATTCCTAAGAGTGGAATTACTGGGTTATGCGCAGCTCTATTTCTATTTTTTTAAGGAACTGTTGGATTAGTTTCCAAGAAAGCTGCACCATACAGAATTTCCACCTAAACGAATAAAGTTCCAATTTCTCTACATCCTCTCCAATTCTTGCTATTTCCCATTTTTCAATCTTCACCATCCTGTTGGTAGTTGCCACTGAGTCATTTCTAACTCATAACAACTCCATGAAAAACAGAATGTGTTCTGACAATCATTGCTATGTTTGATTGCTGCTCATTGTTGTAGCCACTGTGTCAGCCCGTCTCACTGAAGGTCTTCCTCTCTTTTGTTGACCCTCTACTTTACCAAGCATGATGTTCTTCTCCAGGAACTGGTCCTGTATGATAACATGTCCAAAGTATGTGAGATGAGGTCTCACCATACTTACTTCTTAGCAGCATTCTAGCTGTTCTTATTCCAGGACAGATTTTTTGTTCTTGTGGCCATTCATAGTATATTCAATATTATTCACCAACACCATAATTCAAAAACATGAATTCTTTAGTCTTCCTTATCTGATGTCCAGCCTTTGCATACATATGACGTAACTGAAAATATACGGATAGGGTCAGGTATACTTTAGTCTTTAATAGACGTCTTTGCTTTTTAACATTTTAAAGTGGTCTTTTGCAGATTTTCCTAATATAATGTATCATTTGATTTACTGAATGGTACTTCATAAGCATTCACTGTAGATGTAAGCAAGATAAAATCCATGATACATTTATTATGGTGTTATTTATAGGTACAGTTGTGAGGATTTTGGTTACTTTATGTTGGGGTATTGCAATACTGAAGGCTGTAATCCTTAAGTTTGTCAAATCATCTTTAGTTTCAACAAGCAAGGTTGTGCTACCAACATAAAGCAGATTGTTAGTAAATCTTACTTCAAATTTGATGTCTTGTTCTTCTTCCTATATTCCAACTTCTCATATTATTTCAACATTTATATTAAATAAGTATGGTGAAACAACACAACCCTGATACACACCTTTCCTTTAAAACATGCAGTATCCCCTTGTTTGAGTCTGACAACTACCTCTTGGTCTATGTACAGGGCCAAATGAGCACAGTTAAGTGTTCTGGAATTCTCATTCTTTGCAAAGTTATCCATAATTTGTTATGATGCACACAGTAAAATGCATTTGCACAATCAACAAAATACAGGTTAACATCTTTCTAGTATTCTCTACTTTTAGCCAAAATCTATCTGATGTCAGCAATGATATCCCATGGTCCAAGTCCTCTTATGAATCCAGCTTGAAATTTGGCATGTTCCTGTCAATGTGCAGACTGCAACCAATTTTTAAAATTATCTTCAGCAAAAATTGACTTGTCTATGATATTAATGATATTGGTAGATAACATCCACGTTTTGTTGAGTCACCTTTCTTTGGGATAGGCACAAATAAGGATCTCATCTAGTGGTTGGCCAGTTCTTCCAAATGAGTACATCCAGGCAGCACTGCATGAATTTGTTGACTATCTTAATTAGTATTCAGTCAATTCCTGAAGCCTTATTTTTTACCAATGCATTCAATGCACCATGAGCTTCTTCCTTTAATGCTGCTTCTTCATCATATACTGGCTCTTAAAATGGCTGAACATCAAATAATTCTGCATGGTCCAGCAACTGTGTATTTTTTCCATCTTCTTTTGATGTTTCTTGCATCATACCTTGCCTACAAAATCATTCAACATTGCAACTTGAAGCTTGACTTTTTTAAGTTTGAGAAATGTCGACTATTCTTCCCTTCTGGTTTTCTCCATCTAGGTCTTTGCAAACTTCACATTAATGTGAGGAAGCTTCAAAAATTCGTGCGAAAATGATTTTGAAAGTTAATGGAATAGGAAGCAGGGAGAGATGGTGGACTAGATAGAAATGCTGTGCGGCCCTCTACAGTAAAGATACAGAAAACTGGACCACATAGATTCAGAGGATGGTTCTACAACTCTGAGCTTCAGATAAAGGGATAAATAAGTGGCTTGAGTGTTTACAGGAAAAATACTTGGGCAGATGCAGCAACAAAGGAGATGACTTTGGATTTGGGGTGGGTGGGTGTGTGACCTGCTGCAGCCATTTTGAGCATGTGTACGCAAATTAAGAGACAAGGACACATTCACATTGCTGAAGCCTAGCTATGACTCACAAAGACAAAGGGACAATTTTTTTTTTTTTTTTTTTGCTCTCTTCTCTTTTCCTGTCTGGTTCCCTACACTTCCCTGGTGATCCAGAGATGAGATCTCTAGGAGTGTACACCCCCAGGAAGGTCCCACTTTCCAGGTGGGGGAATAACGCACACAGCATGGATGTGCACATCACTGAAGAGGGATGCGACAGTAGTTTCGCTCCACTCCAGGAAGGCCTGATTCAAATCTGCAAAGTTGGTCCCTGACAGAACTGGGCTAGCGCTCATGAGGAAAAGCGGCTGAACAGATGTGTGGGGTAGAGAAAAGGAGAAAGAAAAAGACTGGTTAGAGGTAAGAGGGACCAT
>NW_006408872.1:1130656-1132656 GCF_000296735.1 Chrysochloris asiatica | reverse complement strand
AACCTCCTAAAAATTAGAAAATTATGTGCTTCAAAAGATTTTGCAAAAAGAATTAAAAGGAAGCCCACAGACTGGGAAAATTTTTTTGCAATAACATTATCAGACTAGGAACTAGTATCTAAAGATTACAGAAAAGTACAACACCCCTACAAGAAAAACAAACAACCCAATTAAAAAACAGGCACAGGACATGAACAGACACTTCAGCAAGAAAGAAATCCTGGCAGCCAACAAATGTATGAAGAAACGTTCTTCATCATTTACCATTAGAAATATGCAAATCAAAACAGAAATGTTAATCATCTCACACCAACATTAACAGCAAAGTTCACAAAATCAAAAAATAACAAATGCTGGCATGTTATGGAGAGTCTGGGACTCTCCTACATTGCTGATAGAACTATAAAATTGTTCAACCACTCTGGAAAATGGTGTGGTGTTTCCTCAAAAAGTTTTACATAGAAATACCTTATGACCTAGTAATCCTTCTACTTAGTACATATTTACAAGAAACAAGAGACACGATACGAGTAGATATATGCACACTGATACTCACTGCAGCATTATTCACAACAGCAAAAAGATGGAGACTGCCTAAGTGCCAAACACTGGAAGAATGGATAAACAAACTTTGGTATATACACACAATAAAATACTGTGCAATACTGAAGAATAACGATGAGTCTGAGAAATACCTCACAATTTGTATGAACTAATTGAGTGACATTATTAGTTAATCACAAAAGGACAAATAATGTGTGAGACTATTATTGTAAAAGCTTAAGAAAAGGTTTCCAGACTAAAAGAAACATTCTTTGATGGTTACCAGGGGTGGGATGGAGATGAGTAATTCACTGGCTAGAGGGTAAACACATGTTAGCTCAGGTGACAGGGAGGACAATATACAAAAAAAGGGAGGCTGATAGGAGAAGAATGAAGGCAGATAAAGACACAGGAAGGTATACATAGGCTAAAGGGGACATTTGTTAATAAGTGATATATACACAACCTTGGAACAACAGTGTTCTGTGCACAGACACATGGATTGAGACACAGGTTGAATGGGTAAAGGAGAAAAAGTGGGATATACATGTATATATTTATATATCCCACAAATATATGAGTTTGAAAGAGAAAACAGAACATTCTTTGATGTTTGCCAGGAGTGGAAGGGAAGGGAAAATTGTTGAATGGCTAGAGTGTTGTTGTTGTAGAGTCGGTTCTGACATACAAAGACCCTGTATAGGGTATCCTAGGAGTGGCTGGTGGGCTTGAACCACCAAACTTACAGTTCAGTGTGTTAACCTGCAGAACGTCACCAGGATAGACATGTTAACTCGGGTAACAGGGAGGACAATATAAGAGGAAGGAGAATATACAAGAAGAATGATGAAGACAGGTGAAGACGAAGGGAGGTAAACAATGCTAAAGGGGATACACAATGTTAGAACAACAATGTTCTGCAGGTAGTTACATGGACAGAGATATATATATATCACAGATATACAAGGGTTTGAAAGAGGATATTGGTACATGAGTTACTGTCTATCAGGCAGAGGACAGTGATACACATTCATTTGAAGATGACCCTGAAATTTCCTTATCTAACTACTGGAAGTGTGCTTCGTGCAATGAAACAAATCCTCCTCTTCCACTGCATTGTAACAGATGTTGGACACTTTGTGAAAATTGGCTTTCTGAAGATAAAAGGAAAGATAAACAAAAAATGGCTGAGAGCCCCAAACTAGAAAACACAACCCAAGTAGAAGAAGGTTTTTACTTTCCTGATTCTAAGAAAACGATAGTGAAGAAAATGATGATAAACTAACACAAGCCTCCCAGTCTCAAGATAGTGAGGACTATTCTCAGTCATCAACTTCCAGTAGCATCATTTTCAACAGCCAAGATGTCAAAGAACTTGAGAGGGAAGACTCACAAGGCAGAGAGGAAAGTGTGGAATCTATATCTAGCCCTAGTCCCACTGAACCTTGTGTGATTTG
>NW_006408872.1:1127955-1130196 GCF_000296735.1 Chrysochloris asiatica | reverse complement strand
CTACTTCAGGGGAGGAGGAGGTATGAATATTTTTTCTTTTAGGAAACATTTCACTTTTCTTTACATATATGTTGGGATCTTAATGTAATCTGGTTGGCTAAAGGTCTTTTACTTCTTCCCATTTTAAATCATTTCCACTTTTTCAGAAGTGTCTTTTTTTTTTCCCTCTAAGCAGGACACATTTAAATATAATTTATTGCCTTTCATGTAAGTAAATAGTTTATATAAAACATTTAATATTTAAATATTAGATGCTCTTAAACCTTCTGGTCCTTGGTTACTCTTCTCTCTCAGAACCGCTTACAATAGCAATAAAAAAGAAATTGATACTAAAACAACAACAAAAACCCACAGTCATGAATGTGGTAGAGCATACAGCAGGCAAAATAATGAAAACATCTTAGATATTAACAAATATCTTTAAGGCAATGACTATCTAACTCTGCTCTGGGGGTTCAGGACCATGGTCTCAGGGGGACATCATGATCAACTGGTATAACATAGTCCACAAAGACAATATTCTACCTCCTCTTTGGTGAGTAGTGTCTGGGATACTAAAAGCTCATGAGTGGCAGTCTAAATTGAAGTTATTTGTCTCTCCATGTGCAGAAGAAAGAGGAGTGATGAGAACTGAAGATGCTTGGCATCAATTAGCACAACGGACTAATGGAGCATCCATGCAACAGACATCAGAATTATATGAAGCCCTGTTACCAACATCAACTGCTCTGAAACGGATCACAATAAAAGATACCGGATAAAATGACAGAACATGTGGAACAAAACTGTATTTAAAAAACAAACAAACAACAACAACAAAAAACAACAACAACAACACAGACTTGAAAACAAACACGATGGCAATTTGGGTAGACAAGCAATGAGGTGCTCCGTCAGCAACAACACAGAATACCGGACCAAGCAGGCTCAGGGGATGGTGCAAGAACTCTGAATCACAAAGGAATATTTAGAAAGTTGGAAGGCTTACAGCTAGGGGAATTTGTAGCAGAAGCAAAAAATCCATTGCTTTCTAATACAAGAAGCTCAGCTGCTCCCAGAGCCACCATCTTGGGAGAGACTAAGCTGGGGAAGGATCAGAGCAGCCACGGTTGCCTGACAGAACAGCAGAGATAAATAAAGGTGTGGACATTCTTTTTATATATATATATCTGCTTATTGGTCTCTTGCTGTCTGTGCACCTCCATTCTGGTGACTAGAGGGGGTACCTGAGCAAGTGGACACCCCACACCTGCCCCAGGAGGGTTCTACTATGCATGCACACAGATTGCCTCGAGATTTTAAGTGACAGTTTCCACTTAAAACCAAACGGCAGTGTAAAACGGCCACAGTTGACCCTAAATTGTTTATCACTGGGATAAAGGCCTGAACAAGAATTATAGAGTGAAAGGAAATAGACCAAAAATGAAATCCTGAGATACATCACAATGACTAACAGTGGCATCTTGAAATTTCTCAGCAAGAAGAGTAAAAAGGAAAGCCCATCTCCTGATCACATCTACCTGGAGGCAACAGAAGGCACAAAAAATACCAAAATACAAACAAAACTAAGTATTAAGGCCACAGATAACTCTTGAATATGTCCAAAACAACGAAGCAGATAACCGTATCAGCACATGTTCAGAAATGAGATAAACTGATTGAGGTAAATGAGCTGGAAGTGGACCTACAATCCATACTGGAAGATGGGCAGGCTTTGGAAATACCTTAGAAGGAATTCAGAAAAATGATTATAAAATGTATCAAAACACTATACAATGGAGTTGAGAAAAATAAGGAAGAAGCCAGAAAAGCACTTACAGGAACAATCAAATAAGATAGATATTGCATTGGAAACAATTAAAAACCTACAGAAGGAGGTCCAAATGATTAATAATAGAGTATCAGAAATAGACAATACTCTGAAAGGGCAAAAGAGTAGAACTGAAGAAATAGAAGCGAGAACTAGTGAACTAGAAGATAAAGCTCTCAACACTACTAAGATAGAAGAGCAAACAGAAAAATGGATAAAAAAATCTTAAGAACGCCTAAGATTCACGCTGGACAACATGAAGAGGAATAATGTTAAGAATTATCAGCATTCCGGAACAGGAAGAATCACACAAGTCCACAGAGGAGACAGTTGAAGAGATTCTGGAAGAAAATTTTCCTAACGTCCTGAAACAAGAAAAATTAAGCATTCAAAAAGCTACACGAACTCCAGGAAGGATAGACCCTAAAAGA